>NW_018164743.1:337133-348145 GCF_001263595.1 Phalaenopsis equestris
AAAGTAACTCACCCACCTATGTTGAATATTTTTTTCTAAGAAAAGTACTTTTTGATTTTCATCTTTAATACACTTTACTTGAGTTAAATCTTTACTTTTCTTTTCTCTTTGTTTGGCTAGTTTATACATATATTTTTCACCCTCCTTAGTATCTAATCTATTATAAAGATCATTAAAAGCAGAATTTTTAGCGTCACAAATTGTTCTATTAGACTCCCTGCGGGCCGTTTGATATTTTCTCTAGTTCTCTAAGCTTTTACATTTAAATCAATTTTTATAACATAACTTCTTATATTTTATCTTTTCTTGCACATTATTATTCCACCACCAACTATTTTTATTTGTAAATATTTTTCCCTTTGATTCTCCAAGAACATCTTTTGCTACATGTTTAATAGCGTTTGTTACTTTATCCCACATCACATTTGATTTTTCATGAATATCCCAAATTTTGAAAACTTGAATTTTACTCATAAAATTAATTTTATTTGTATCTTTTAAGTTTCTCCATCTAATTCTGCAATGATGAGTCCTAGTATTTTTTATTTTACAACTCTTAATCTTAAAATCTAAAATTAATAAACAAGGTTGGGTATTTAAATTTTCACTTGGAATGACTTTACAAACTTTACAATCACGACGATCACCTCTTCTCATAAGAAAATAATCAATTTGTGTTTTATTAGATCCACTCTTATAAGTAATAAGATGTTCATCCCTTTTCTTGAATAAAATATTAGTAAAAACAAAATCAAACGCTAAAGCAAAATCTAAAACTTCTACCTCGAGCACACGCAATGGAGCCGTAGACAGTCAAGTGAAATCCAATCCACGAAATAATTTGATCTATGGACAGCATCGTTGTGGTAAAGGTCGTAATGCTAGAGGGATCATTACCGCAGGGCATAGAGGGGGAGGTCATAAGCGTCTATACCGTAAAATCGACTTTCGACGGAATGAAAAAGAGATATCTGGTAGAATCGTAACCATAGAATATGACCCTAATCGAAATGCATACATTTGTCTCATACACTATGGGGATGGTGAGAAGAGATATATTTTACATCCCAGAGGGGCTATAATTGGAGATACCATTGTTTCTGGTACAGAAGTTCCTATATCAATGGGAAATGCCCTACCTTTGAGTGCGGTTTGAACTATTGATTTACGTAATTGGAAGTAACCAATTAGGTTTACGACGAAACCTAGAAATCGATCACTGATCCAATTGGAGTACCTCTACGGGATAGACCTCAACAGAAAACTGTTGAGTAACGGCAGCAAGTGATTGAGTTCAGTAGTTCCTCATAGAAAATTATTGACTCTAGAGATATGGTAATATGGAGAAGACAAAATTGTTTGAAGCGCGCACAGAACCGGAAGCGCCCCTTGTTTCAAAGAGAGGAGGACGGGTTATTCACATTTCATTTGATGGTCAGAGGCGAATTGAAAGTTAAGCAGTGGTAATTAGAAAGACCCTCCGGGGAAAAATAGAGATGTCTCCTACGTTACCCGTAATATGTGGAAGTATCGACGTAATTTCATAGAGTCATCCGGTCTGAATGCTACATGAAGAACATAAGCCAGATGACGGAACGGGGAGACCTAGGATGTAGAAGATCATAACATGAGTGATTCGGCAGATTTGGATTCCTATATATCCACTCACGTGGTACTTCATCATACGATTCATATAAGATCCATCTGTCAACTTATGAGATTCTAATTACCACTGCTTAACTGATGATTATACGGAAAAAAAATATACAAACATATTCAAGCATTGTTTCAAAAATTTTAATAATACAAAAAAAAAGGGAAGGAAAAAAAATTAGGTTCAAATAACAATTCTTCCCTTAGACTCTCTTCTACTTTTTCTCCTTTTTTTCTCCTTGGTCTTTTTGAAGTGCTCTATCACTCTCATACACAATCTTTTCACTCCACAAGTACACTCACATCACTCTCAAAAAGTCTCCCCTCAAGTCCTTAGCCTTAGACCCCCCTGGTTGCTAATTCGAAAACTCATCAATGACTGCTTAATTAAACCCCCTAAACCAACTCAAAATGACTTTAAAACTAAACTAGTTCAAGTTGTAGTGCGCCAGCTCTAACTCTATAGCACCTCAGCACTATGCTCTCTAATTTATGAATTGGATGCAACAAAACAACATTTTGATCAAACATTTTAACATTGTCTTCTTTATTTCTAGATTGGGTGTGTTGTGTTGTGGTGTTGCGAAGTATAGCGCCATAATATTGCAGAGTGTAGCGCATAGACGTGTACTCTCTGTTAATTATGGATTTTCAATTCTATAGGGTAGTACGTTGATGTTGCAAAATATAGTGCCTCGGCATTGCAAATCTAAATTTGGAATTTGCTTTTTTTTTTTTGTTGTTGTATCATCATGTCCTTAAATTTTAGTTCATCACTGTTCTATTTGCAGCATTATTTTTGTCCCTTCACCTATATATGCAAATTTATAAAAAAAAATGTTATAGAATTCATTCATTTTTACTTGAAAAAATTTAAATTAATAGGATATTAACAAATAAAACCCTCTAATTATTTTTTTTCTATGTTATTACCTTTAAATGAAAGATCGAAATAATTAATGTTGACTACGACATTAGAATAACTCAATGACCTAACTGATAATTTGTTCATAAAAGTTTGATTGTCCATCAAACTAGATGAAGAAATAAGCATTATGTATGTGTTAAAATTATCATAAGAATATTTTTATATATGTGCTAAAATTTCATTCAAATTAAATGCTTCTATAATGAGAATAATTCATATATCCCACTATCCAAACCATCTATTATAGAATTATTTTTGTATGTCTTATGCATGATTAGATTATCATTGAATTTCACAAAATTTAACATTATACTATATGCACTTAGTTCAAATAAATGTTACACAATCTATTATCCCTGAGAGAACTATATTAGTGGAATGGCATATTCTTGGATTTCCACTTAGGAATTCACATAAAATGCTTGTAGAATGATGGTTCCAGCACTTCTTGTAGCATTGTACATTGCCAACATATTTTTCAGGTAAAAAAAAAAGAATAATTACCAAATTTATAATTATTAGAGTCTAGTGACTAACCTGTTTTAAAAACAAATGGATGAATTATTATGAACTCCTAAATTCAAAAAACTGATTCTTTATTTGGTAATGCACTAATAACATTAGCATATGTGTGTAGGCCTTCGTGAGTCATCACAAAAGAGTATTGGTTAACAAAAATATTAACACATAAATCTTGGAAGGCGGCTAAAAAGTATAAAATGAGAGATCAAGTGTGAGATATATGGGAATATCTTCAAATGGATGATAATAGTCTATATAGCTTTACAAAGTTGGTTGAAAAATATATGCAACACAAATAACTAACAATGATAAATCTTTTAACCCCAAAATGCAACCTAAAACCCACCTCCCACTCCTGAAATGGTTAAATTTATAGGGTTGTTCGTTCGTAAGTAGGATGCATTTATTGCATTTCATTTACATGCATTTTTTTTTTTTTTTTTTTTTTTGAGTTTTTTTGGTCTGAAGTAAAGAAAAAAATACATCGTAAGAGTTTGTGGTATGGTAATATATCAAAAGAGCATTTATTGTATTCTCACTTAATTTGTGCAAACTCCAGATACCATGTGTGTGCTTCTCTCTTGTGTTTCAGCTCCCCAAACCCCTACAACTCCAATGTAGAACTATCAAATCATTAACTCATAATCATCATTAACCCTCATCGTAGCCTTAAGGCCTTTATAGATTCTAAAAGGGATACCAAGTGCAACCATGAAAGTGTGGTAGAACATGAAAGGATGAGAGACAATATTTTGACAGTGCATTTTGACAACTAGAATGATCAGCAATAAATATTTGAGAGCAAGTAGTAAACCTGCAATAGTTTGCAGCATTAAACAAGTGATTATAAAAACCAACAAGGATCCATAATATTAGACATATAACCAACTTAAGTATCACAAATGTTGGGTTCCTTAACGTAGAAAGAGTGAGGAGGTAATCTTAGCACTGCATTTCGGTGATGTGCTAAACTCTATAATTTACATGCAAGCAAAAAAAAAAATCCCTTGAATTAATTTTACAGGCAATCATATAATTCAGAGTACTTAGAATATATCTCTTCTACTTTACTCTTTATTTTGAAAATAAATGAATTTGAAATTCGTGCAACCAAATAGTCTGTAAGCTCTCATGACAGCAATGGAGAGGCAAAAACAGTGCATTTTAAAGCAACCACAACATGAAGCAAGGTAACCAAAGTCTCAAACAGTAACACAAAGAAAGGTTTTGTGAAAACAGCATAACTTCAAGAAGCATAAATGGGTCCTATCTCCTCCAATAATTACTTGGCCTAAATAGCATCTAGAATTCAATAATCACTAGAAAAATATCAAATCTCTCCAAATGCTCCAAATACTGTTAAGAATCCAATCAACAATTCAATCTGCCTAAGAGAAACCACTAACTGAATCCAATAAGACTAACATCATTAGAGGAGTTACTAGCAACGCCAAATCTTCCAACCCCAACTAAAACTCAAACCCCATTCGTCCTAAAAAATAATAAATAATATATTTAGTGGGGATTTCCATACGTACCGCTGAATTCTTATGTACTGACATAAGAAACTAATTAAAGAGAATAAAGATATAAGAAAGCATCTCGTTCAAGCAATAGAGAGGCAAAAAATTACTTTTTTTTACAAGAAAAAGATACTCGTAGTGGTTTTGTGCACAGAGAGGTTCTTACGAGGAGGCCATAATTGGAGATTGAGAAGTCCCACCAACAAAACAATCAATTCTCTCCATACAAACCAAATAAAATCATGCCGTCAATCAAAAATTTAGGATCACTCAAGCTAATCATTAACTAAAATCCAATAAACCTAACCTCAACACATAAATTTCTAACAACAGAATCATCAAAACCCAGCATAAGACCCCAGACCAATCTCACTGTCCTGAAATCGACACGGACAAGAGGGTTTTATGCGAAAGAGGGTTCTTACAAGGCGGCCATATATGGCAATTGGGAAATCGCAGCGGACGCAGAAGTGAATCCTGTCTCCAAGTTGACGGCGCGATCGGCGGCCCATGTTGCGGCCAGAGGAAGCAAAAGCGACGGTAAATACACCGACGCTCAGGAAGATCGGCGATCACAAGGTGCTCCGGACACGCCACCGTCACCGTCTCCAGTAGCGGTGCGGGTCTCGCCGGACCTCCACCACCGTCCGACGTAGGACCTTTGCTCAGCCGGATCTGAAGCATGTTTTTCTCTGCAATTTCTTGTTCCTGTGCGCAGCTATTGTCGATGGCTATGGCTCGATTCCTGGCTGTGGCTGCTAACCATCCCAATTTTGCATTGGAAGATTTGCTTACATATACCATAAATTTGATAATAGTTACTCATCCAGCACCAAAAAATTGATATTTATTAGTGATAGGCATGCAACTCAATTTTTAACCTTACATCTCCACTATTATTATGGGAATTCTTTTGATTTTGTTTTATTTTTTACATTGCCACCATAAGTTTATTTGGGAACTGTTTTATTGACATTTTTAAAAAATTATGGGGTAGAATATTATTTTTTTCAACTTGAGCTGTTAAAGTATAGTGGCTAAAATAAAATAAATTTGTAATAGTCATCGTTATTTTTTGAAAAACAATTTCTCCTGCAATAGCGTCACAACTGTTTCCTCAAATAACTTAACTCTTTAAAAGCGAAATACAACTTTTCGTGCATGAGTTTACGACAACAAACTGTTGTAAATATAAATATCAAACTTTTGGTGTTAAATATGTAAACACATAATAACTATTTAGTATGCATGTAATTTTTTATATATATATATATCTAATGCGAAGATTGATAGCAATAAAGTAATTATTTAGTGTCTAAGTATTCCATAAAAGTTTAGCACTCTTACAGATAATTGATGTGACAGGCAAAGAAACCATAAAGTTTTACGTTGAAAACTCAAAAAGAGAAAAAGTCACAGGCCTAGCTCAGGTCTTTGTCCCTCATGCGGAAAATTGCTATTCAATTCTTCGAACTACAATAGTTGTTTGTGGAAGGATTCCTTGTATAACAATCAAGAGTCGTTGTTGTGGGAGTGGTTGATTAGACGTTAGTGAATTGTCCTTGAGGTGCGTTGTTACCTGTGTTCAAGATGACACATGATTTTGTATGGTGTCTTGTTACTCTGTGATATTGGTCTTTACTCTACATGGTGCTTCCTTTCTCTGCAGCGTACTTCGCGGCTCCTCCAGGGGTTTCGTTGCAACGACCAGGAGGTGACCGACGGTGGTCCACGGTGGTCGGGGAGCGATGGTCAATGATGGTCTGCGATTATAGTAGCGAAAAGCATTTGTTGAGCTGTCGGTCTAAAACAACACTAAAATCCAGCTCCTTCGCAAACCAGCTCTTTCTCTATTTCGAGGTTAATCCCCTTTCATGAAGAGAATATGGTTCCATTTATAGAATTTGTGTGTGGCCTCCATACAAATAAGAAAAAAATCAAGATCATTCCATTAGATGCTCCGAAGAGATTCCTCTAACCAGACGACATTTTGTGGACATTTAAAGACCTTAATGATGCTAGAATTTAGTGATATTGGGCTTGTTAGAATCGTCTTATCGAGAAGCTCAATTTGATTATAAATTTGTCAAATTTAGTATCCATTTGATCATTTAATTAACCACCAAATACTTCTAAAAGTGACTTAATGGCTTGATCTGACTCGAATTATGCAAAACATAGCATCATTATGCCTACCTAATCGAGTCATTTAGTTTAATTATAAGTTTATTGAAATCAAGGTTCTAGATGATTTATAATTTGATCATGAATGTTTCTTATCAAAAAAATATTCCAATATTTGTGTTATTTGCCTCTAAGATTTGTGACAATTGAAAAAAAATGATGATCATGTATCAAGTGCCCCCAATTTTTAGGTATTTTTGTTTGTTCATCTAAAAATTATCAAAATAATGAATTTATGAAATTTTGGAAATTTTGAAGTTTTCTTGCGGTGGTAGCAGACAACGACAGCAGTTTTAGTAGTGTTAAACTGGGATCGGCGGCTATTGTAGCGGCGATCAGTAGATGCTGGCAAACAGACCCACGGCCGTAGCGAGTGGCAGCGAGTGGCAACCTCCCATAGTAAATGCGGGGTCAGTGAGGTCGACAGAGCAAGTTGGTGTGCTGGAATGGGCTGGCGGGTTGGAGTAGGTCAACCAGTCGGTCGAGTCGGTAAAGTGGACTAGTCGGGTGGAATGGAGGATTGGCCGAAAAGCGGAGCGGCCTAAGGACAATGTGCACGGATGGCATCCTCTACATCATTTTGTCATGCGGATCAGATATAGTGGGCAGCGAATCGTGCAGAAATGTGATTCCTTTCATGGATCACATAATTTGTGAGATCTAGGTCGAAGGTGGGGGCATGTTAGTGGGATAGCGCAACATGCGGGGATTGCGAGGCGTGATCAAGTAGATGCAAAGACGAGCCATTCTTGTGTGATCACACAATCATGACCTACGCAATATAAGTAAGGGGCGTGGGGTAATCATTGAATAGGCTTAATCGGGTTAATGTAGAAAAACTGCTATAGACTATAATTTTGATCATTTTAGTCAATTTATTTGTTCTTTTGAATGAATGAAAAGGGTAACAAGTTGAGGAAAAAATTAGTGTTTCCCAATTTATTTTGTACGATCAATGGAGCTCCCTTAGTCTGCCAACAGGAGTCTCCCAACCTGCTGGACAAAGGTATAAGCTCAAAACTCACAAATTTGTCTCAGTTTGGGCTTTTGTGAAGAGACACAACAGTTCATGTCCATATAGCCGTATAGATAGGTTTGTCTTACTTAGATGAATGTGTGAAAACAAACCACATGTGATTTGGTTGAGAATCGAGCGAGATCTTAGGGTATGAACATGAACAGTTCTCGGGTTATAGTCTCGTGGGGATGATGAGCAGATGTCTTTCATTTCCGTGTATTCAGAATGGAAAGTGTAGATCATATCAGATAGCACTACGGTCCGTGTCATAACATTGTGAGGCAGGCCGAGCTTAATGATGACGTGACGCCGATGTGGTTAAGTAGGAAATTTGGGTTTTTAAAATTAAATAAATCCAGAAAATACATATTAACTTCAAAAATTCATATCTCAGTAAGGAAAAGCCACAAAAAAATAAATAAAACACCTCTGAGTTCATTAAATAGAGCAGAAAATAAAAATAAAAAAGATTAAAGATACCTATTATATAATTAATTTTTAAGTGATTAAATACTCCAAATGATATTTTAATTATTTAAAATTAATTATAAATCATCATGGCATGAAATTTTGAGGAATTATTCCCCATGTGATTAGGGATGTTCTTTGATTTTTCCAAGGTCACATGGTTTCTCTAACTTCAAAAGCTCAAAATGTTCGTAATATTTGCTACTGCTCTAATAAAGTAATTATAAAAAAGTTAAAAAAAATATCACAAAAATAAAAAGTAAAATGTGGCAAGTCAAGGAAGACTGGGACATTTAAGAAAAATAAATTTGAGGCATAAAGTTAGGAAACATATTTTCTAAGTATTTTTATATTAAAATTATTTAAAAAAATTTATAGAAATTCAAATATAAATCAAAATGACATGATTTTTTTTCTCATTGGCTTTCTTAGTCTTGACAACCATCTGATTTTTTTTTTAAGGATAGAGAGCATATTTTTTATGATTAAATAAATTTTCATTGAAAATTCAATTACTCATAACAATCATCTACTCATAGCAATCATTTTAGCAGTCCTAGTAATTTTGGAATGATTATTTAATTTTGACATGATCAAATAATCATTCCAAAATTTATCATCCAAAATGCTAGAGATTATTGCTTTCCCTCTACTAATTTTTCCAAGAATCATTCATCATCATGCTTCTTAATATCAACTGCTTATAAATCATGCTTATGCACACATCAATGTAATGAAAATCTTTGCAAAAAAGGTAGCTCCATGATGCACCATTTCAATGCACCGAGTTCTTTTTTCTAGGCCAAGACAACAATAAAAAATGATTACAAACAAAATTGTTAAGATTGATGCACTTCTAGCAAGTTTCATCAGATGGGGTGTTCTATTCATATCTTTTAAAATTAAATGTGAGCAGGACGCAACACTAAGGGTCTGTTTGGGGCAGCTGTAGCTTATTGAATAATCTGCTAATGAATTAGGTGCGGTGGCTATTATAAATTTTTATTTTTTTGGAAAAACCAGACTGTTGCCATTAAGCTGTCGTGCAGTGTGAAAATGTTGTTTCTGCATTTTGAAAACGCATAAGCTGTCAAAATGCAGTTTACCCAAACATGTCAGGTGTCAGGTGCATTTTCAAAGGTGCATTTTCAAAATGCCACTGCACCAAATAAGCTGCCCCAAATAGGCCCTAAGTGACCAATAAATATTATCAAATTCTTATAAATTGTTCTACTTTTTTTTTTTTTTTTTTTTTTTTTTTTTGCATTATCATTCATAAGTTGAATATCTTTCTCTAAACATACTCAATTTCTTCAAAAAATAAAGAGCTTAGAGTAATATCATAATTCTTAATATGTAAGTGCCAGTAGACCTTAAGAACATCACTCCAAATGAATTCTAAACTACGAAGTTTGTCAATATTTTATATCTAATGTTCGTCCAGCCATAAGCTATCAGTGGGCAATCTTTTTCCATTTAGCAATGTAGGACTCAACAAAATTTTTCTTACATTCCTTTTAGCTATCCTTCAATAAAATAACTCTCATTCTATGATATGAAGATAGTTCATGAAAATGAGAAAATGCAACTATTGCATCAATTATTTTTTTGAGCAAAAACAAAATTAAGGCAGGCATTAAATTGAATGCAACATATAAAAAGTCATCTAATAATTGTCAAAAACAATTTCTTTAAATGCCAAAGCACTCCTTAATGATGGTTGTGATCCAGGCTTGATTCTAAGAGAATAAATTTAAATTTCATATACTTTCCTCTTTTTTATCAAGATTTTAGTCATATGCGGTTGACTTTTGTGATTAAGGCTCTGTTTTGCGTAGCTGCAGTTTCTCAGTTTTTCAGCTGCAGCTGCGCTGTTCCAGGAAGCATACCCTAAGCTAAAGATTAGAACCTCTCTCTTCTTAGGTTTACTTTTTAGGCAAACACTTTCTCTATGACTAGTTTATGATTTAACGGATCAGTCTGATCTGATTTTCAAATTCCAACTCAACACATTCAAAGAATGAGCTAAAAAAAGAACTTATGATCTTAGCTAGAACTTAAAAAAGAGAGAGGTAACAAAAAAAAAATAATAATAATAAAGGATGTCAAATATTTAAATCTAAAATTTTCACACCCTTAAAAACTTTAAAAATATTATTATTAAATGAATAATAAACTATTATTAAGTACTTAAATTTAAAGAATTAAAACTTTTAATATATTATACAACATTAAAGACCTTAACAAAAAATTAAGAACAACAAATGCCTCGCTAATTACCCCTCATTCCACTAAACATCCCAATAATATTATCAACATTTCTGATTTTCCCACGCTCCCCACAATAAGGAAAAGATGCTTCCCGTTCCTTCAACATCACCATTTCACCACCGCCTCACCTCAATTCCGGCCAAGCGATGGCGCCGGAAACAGCCATTGGTCCTTCGTCCTCTACAAACATCAGAGATCCATAAGTAGCGAAGCAGAGATAAGAGCTCTACGTACAATTACAGAACCAGAGTATTCAGGAAAGGGAGTAGGGAGCTGTACTTCCCATGAATCAGGGCTATTGGCTGCGCTCTCTCGGGGCCAACTAAATGCCGCCATTAATTCCCGCACCTAACGCTTTCCAGGGAAGCCTTGGTTCATGGGAGTGTGCTCGCATTCGAATTCACCGATTATTTATATGGTATATATATATATATATATATATATA
>NW_018164743.1:348208-410411 GCF_001263595.1 Phalaenopsis equestris
TATATATATATAAAGGAGACCCAAATAGTGATTTCTCATGCGCTAAGCCCCGTGATGAGAGCCTGCGTCATGTGTCTAAATATTCAAGAACTCAGTGCCACTCGTGATCAAACCCGTGACTTGAGGGGACTTACAGTGAACCCCGCCAACTAACATGCCACGGCTTGGGGGATAACATATTTGGGGTAGTCTTTTTTACAGTGAGCCCATAACCAAAGAACCAAAAAGAAAAAAAAACACTTTTTTATGGGTTAAGAGCAATCACAAAGAAACATACCCCTTTGGTTAATTGCATCTTGGGGGATACCCAACAATACTCTTGATAAAAGGAGTCTTGCTTACATTATCAACTAGTGGCAGTTCTCCAAAAGAATGGTTATTTCACAGGAGCATCTCGATGCTTTTAGAGCTCTCGCTAAGCCACAGGGTAGAAAGTAAATCTCTCACATCCCAAATGAGTAGCAGTTCATCAGTATAGAGGATCTATGAAATAACCAAGTTGACTCATAGAGTCCACACTATGCTTCTAGGACCTAACTGCGCCATAAGGGTAGAAGGTGAATCAACGTATCTCAAATGAACGGCAGCCTATCCGCAGTTGGGGCCTATGAGATGACATCAAAGAAGTCACAAAGGACGACATGGCTCAAAATGGCTCAACAAATGAGAGGTATAGTGATCCTAATTGAGTAGAGATAGTTGGGTCAGAATAGCTATTAGGATTCTAAGTTTATCTGGTCGTACATGTAGTCAACTCAACTCAACACAACCAGATACTTCTTATCAGCAATCCATGAATTGTGCCCTCCAATAAGAATTTGATAGTCTTAGGGTCAAAAGAAGAAAACTCTAAATCTTATGACCCTATAAAGGTAGAGCTCACAGAGGACCAAGATGCCACCGGAAGGAGAGAAAAGAGAGGTCCAGCTACAAAGCTAAAAACACTCTGAACAAAGGGGTTACTCCTCGTATGGGCCGTGGAAGCTTCTAACACCCTAGTATTGCTAGACAACACATAAGCATAAAACTTATGCTTGGCTGGATGGGTTGAAGAAGCACGGGGGCTTCCCCTTGGGACATGCAATATGATTCAATTATCTTGCTTAAGTGTGAATGCTCAATTAATATGGCTTGGGATATGTCCATGTCATGCAAACCATTTTAAAACCGACTCGAAGGTCATGTAGTAAAGTAAAGCACAAATTTTAAAATATTGAAATATTTTAATTCTAAATTTTGATTTATCTTAATCTCTTATTAGGATTTTTGTAGAAAAATTATAATAATAGGGTCCTTAAAGAGCCTAAATTATAGCTCGAGGTTCCCAGACAAACCACAATCAAGTAACGACGAAATGACAAGCACACAACGTAACGAAAGTAAAGTAAATTAAAATAAAATAATAACAGGCCGGGTGCCGCTGGGTTGGTGACATATACCAAAAAAGAAAAAACGGTGGACAGACACTGTATATACATACTTGGTCTTAAATCCTATACATAAAAAAAATGCAAAATTAAGATATGGGACACGAGCATCTGCTTCTGATCCTCGTCATAGGGTTCCATGCCTCAAGTGCCATGTAACCCATGCTCGTATCTTACTTATGCTACATACACTGTCATAGTACTCTTAAAAAATACATATAAAAGCCCAAAAAGGACTGAATTTGCACGAAAATCATGTGAAAGTTATCTACATGTAACTTATCGAACCATGCCCAGTGGGAGGTGAGCTAAACAACACCTGCAAGTAAAATGTTAGCTTTAAATCATTACAATTCCTCCCTATTGGACAATGCTCCCTGCAAAAAAACTGCACCTAATATACTAGTGTGCAAGTTTCATACACAATAAGCACACAAAGTAGTACAAAAGTGATGACCCACTAGGGCAATCAAACCAAAAGAGAATTATAGCCAGGACATCGAAAAGACTATATAACATTCTAGTTCTAGCCTATCACATCATCTACTACAGTGTTCTATCACAACATCTAAGTGTGTGCATAATGCAAGGGTAAAGTCTAAGTGTGACTTTAACGGGGTCGTCGCATCGATCCCATCTTAAGGATCCAAGTTATTTGAAATACGTCACCAAGAAATGACATTTTTAAATGAGTGACCTCACATATGAGCTAACTTATATAATTTTAAGAGTGGGTTAAATGATATTAATGTTTAATTTCTATTTAATAATTTATAATTTTTCAAATTATAAAAAAATTATCACTGAAATTTGGGGACATATATTATTTTTAGGAAGAGCATTTCCCATTATTTATTTAATTTGTCAATTTTTTCTTTCATTATTTATGATTTTTTTGAAGTTTTTTTAATTAAATAAGATTTTTTAAATTATTAAAACATTTTATTAAAACGAGTCGCGTCAGCTGCCTCCGCAGCACCTGACGCCGCAACATTTTACACGCGGCAAGGTTTTAGAAGCGGGACCCTAGGGTTGTACCATTTTCAACACAGTTGGATCACGATCGTACGTTCCATACAACACGAAACGGACGGTCGTGACTTCGTCGTCTACCTCCCACGGAAGATGACGACCATTAGAGGGGAATTCAATTAACCATCCAGAAACTATAAAGAGTCCAATCTGATGCCGTGAAGCTACTTTCGAGCTGCCATTTCAAGTTGGATTTATATTTAATTTAAGTTTGGTTAATGTATATTTAGGTTTTGTTTTAGTGTTTAGGTTTGATTAACAGTAGGGTTTAGTTTAGTTTAGGTATATTTTAGTATTCATTTAGATTTAGGTTAATTTGATTAAGGTTTAGATTGATTTGAATCAGAAGTTAAATTTGATTTAGATTTAGTACGTTGATTTAGCAATATGCACGAGTACATTCATATATGTCCATATCCATATATGTATATATATATGTATATATATATATATATATAAAAAATTGTTCGCTCCAGATATATATCTCTCTCTCTCTCTCTCTCTATATATATATATATATATATATATATATATATACATACATGTGTGAGTAAATAAGCACATGCATAATCTTGCATTTTAAATTAGTTTAAATTTGAGTTAATCTAAACTTATATGATTTAAGTTTGGTTAATTAAAGCTTATGTTTATTATAAGCTTAATTTGTGTTGTATTTTAAATTATGATAGAGAAAATTATATTTAAAATCTTTGGTTACACTATAATTTTGATTGGATTACAAATTTTTTTAATTTAGTTAAATCAATTTTAAATTTTAAGTTGGAACGTTTTTTAAAGTTAATATTTACTTTGGGTTGAAATCAAGCTTTAGTTTTTGATATGTTAATTTAACTTTATGCTCATTTTAAATTTAATATTAATATAGACTAAACTTGGAGCCCAAATTGGCCTACTAAGGTGTACCCAAGCTAACCCAAAATTCGATCCAACTAAACCCAAGCTTGCGAGGACAAAGTCAAGCAGACCTGGATTAGGATGACAAGGACAAGCCAAGACCAACTCCTCCACCTAAAAAGTTCTAGTGAAGTGATCTTAGGTCAAGATGGGGAATAGGGAAAGGAAAGAGGTTGGCCAAAATATAAGTCAACATCTTCTTTGAGACGTGATCTAATGCAATCGAGATGTAATAATTTCCTAGTGTTAGCGTAAATGATCCCATAAAAGCTAATATCCAAACATCAAATTTTTTGACTTTCAAACAATAATTTCAAGACATTTTATTTATTTTTTAAATATTACCTACCTCTTGACATTTATCACATCTTCTAACATAACCATTAGCATTCTTAAATAGGATCGACCAATAAAATCCCAATTGCATGATCTTAGAAACAATTCTAAAATCTCCAAAATGCTCTACATATTCATAATTGTTGTAAAGAATAGTAATGTTTTCTACCTCTTCTATAAGGATACACATCTTAATGACTTGATCCTTATAGTTTCTAACAAGATAGGGTTTGTCCAAAAATTAAAATTTGGCATCAGAGATAAATTTATTCCTTTGGGGATATGATGGATCATACGGGTGAAGCCTTATTTCAGTTAATCGAGGGAGAGTAAACGAGAAATTGAGGAAAAAGTGAAGAGTCGGAAATTTAAAGGAGGGAGAGAAGTTAAACATGTATGAAATCGAAGTGGGGGAGGTGAAGCGAGAGTGTCTAAAAAGCCATTTCTTCTATAAGATCACACTATGTTTTTCTATTAGGGCGACAATCTCAAAGGCACCTATTTTTTTTCTTATTCATAATATCCTTCGTGGATTTAGCATAACTAGGAATTTGTTCTAAGACTCCCGTAAAAGGGATATTAATTGTAAGCTTTTAAACACCTCTAAGAATTAAAAGAAATGTTCGTCTAATTTATACTTCTGAAGTCTCTGGATAAAATGTGATGGTGGTCTTCCTTGTTCTTTTCCAGGAGGTGAGTTAGATCTTCTTAAATCTGGGGTAAGTTTTTCACAAAGCCTTTTAAGCTCAAGTTCAAGTTCTTCAAGACTAGCCTCCCTCTAAGTTTACTCTTCCAACTCCTTCTTACTCTTTAAACTGATGATTTTAACCTACTCTTTCCCTTTATTTTTTGGATTCATATCAGTATTACTAGTAAAATCCCCTGGGGTTTATTAATTAAAAAATTAATTATTTGCCCGAATTAATTTTCATTATTCCTTATGACTATAACTTGAAGTTATAACTGCTAGCGACCTTGGTACAAAGCTTAAACCTAGATTATCTAGTTTCTTTGATATAGAAACAACTTATGAAGTAAAAATTACTAACACATCAGTATCATGAACATTGGCTATCCTCCTATGATTGATTCTCTCAGAAGGCTATTGAAAAATATTGGTAATCACTCCCTTGATTCATGTGTAGGCCCTACTAAAATTGGTTTAACATCAAAGACCCTCTTGTTGCAGCATCTAAATTTGACCTGAAGATCCTAACAACCTAATATAAAAAGTTTAGATAATTACCCAATCGGGTATGACATGGCGTGGACACTTTCTAAGCAGCTCATTGTACCTCTAATAAGCTTTATAAGTGATTTATTATGTCATTCCTATGTTTGGTTTCTTTAGAAGGAGGGAAGTATTTGGCCAAGAATTTTTATTTTATGTCATTCCATGTGCGTATAAAGCTTAGTGCTAACAAATTTAGCCACATCTCATCTTTGTCATTAATAAAAAAGAAAACAATCTAAGTCTAATAGCATCACTAGAGACACTATTATACCTAAATGTCACACATAAATCTAGAAAGTTGGCTAAGTGTAATTTTGGGTTTTCAACAGGTGAACCTCTGAACTGGTTGTTTTGAACCATTTGAATTATGTCGGGTTTGAGTTCAAATGTATTAGCTTATATGGTAGGGTTATTAATACTCTGGAAAATTTTTTTAAGGGTTGACAAAGTCCCGAAGTGGTCTAAGCTGAATATTTTCTTCTAGAGGGTTCACCATTTCTCCTAAAATATTCTTTATGCTTTATGAGTTTTCTTAATTTTTTTGTTTGTTTTTCTATTTCAAGATCAAACAGTACTAGTTCTATAGATATAGTCCTACGTACACAAACTAAGACTAACAAGTAACCCTAAACTAATTAATAACACACATTACTCAAAAAAATAATTAAGCAAACATATTTGTAGAAAAAAACAAAAAAGTTAAAAGTCATAGTATTTCTTGAATTTAAACACTGTAAATAATCACACAAAAAGCTAAAACACAAAAAAAAATCTTGAACAAAATTAATATTATATATTTCAAATATAAACATCAAAATTTTCAACTAAAATCCTCTTTAATATAAATATCAAAGCTTTATAAGTGAAGCATGTGTAAATCACACAAGTATACTTGTCCATCAAGTATAGGAATTTAAGAGTCTTTGTATTGATCATACATAGAATGAGTTAATTTTTCAAAGAGGTGAAATTTCTAGTTTGCAAATCCTAGGTTTAGTTTGAAGGGTTGAAAGTTTGTGAATTTTAAAAGTTTTAAATCCTTGTTTTTAAAAATAAAATCTAAAGTTGAGAGTAGGGTATTCTAAAAGTGAGATTACCTCTCTTGAATTGGACCTAAGAAATCTAGATTTACCCAATTGATATAAATGTATTTAACAACTAGGAACAAATCTACTCCTTACCCTCTTCATGGTCATAATAAGTCTTGGTGTTTCATAACACAATTTAATTTCCTAAAAAATTTAAAACCCCTAGGATTCTATATTCTCTTTTGATTGCACTATCCTTGAAGTAACATTCATATTTGTCTAAAAAAGTATAAGATAACTTAGTTGCTCCACTGGCCTTCTTCCATCATCCTATATCATAATAAGTTTTAACATTTCAAGTGACCAATTTACAAATAAATTAAGCATGCAAAGTTAATATATCAACACTTCCATTAAGGTTTTAGAAATCTCACAACATGGATATCTTTAAATCTCCTAGATTACCAATCCAAGGGAGAGAAAGTTCTAGTTTTTAAACATGAGAGATTAAAACATCAAAAATTTTATTGAAATAAAAGTATAATCTAGTTTATATAAAAATAAGAATGATAAAACTAGATTTAATCTTGCTTTGCTCCACAAAGATTCTTTCTTTTACAAGGTAAATCCACATGCATGCACTTACACACACTTAAAATAGAAAAAATAATTAACTAATCACCCTAGAAAACACTTCCTCACACTCACTCGTCTTCACCCTCTCACAACGTCCAAGTAAGCAAATAACACACGAGATCCCCTTCTCCTTTAGAAATAATGAATTTATGCTTACAGATAGCCCAAACGTGTTGAAATTGAGGAAAAAGTCCATAGGTCAGTTCTGGGTACATAGGTTCTTGGACCGGCCGCCTACTTTTCATGCTCTTTGTAATATTAGCAAAACAAGGAGCTGGTTTAGGCGTCCAAGCTTCAGGCATGGGTGCCTAGGCACTGGTCTAGCACTTAGCACGAATCTTGCTCTTTTTACTCCCCTTACTGACTTTCAACCTGCATACTGCATATACAAATAAATATATCCAGGCAAAACATAAAAATGAAATCATATGAAATATCACAATAGAAAAGTGTTCTTTATTAGACATCTTGCAACAAGTTTCTGATTCAAAAGTTGAGCTTAAAACGGACGCATCATTAAAGGAATTGAAGAATTTGCTTGGGAGATATTCCTACACAATCTTGAAGATTGTGGTACAACATGGATGATCAAGCTTTTAGATTTGTTGTTGTTAAGATCATATCTTCTTGTTCAAATCATATTTGTTAGTGCTAGTGTTAGAGATAGAGAAACCAAAATTAAAATAATGACTAAAAAAATAAATGGGTTGTTGGTCTTCCAAGATCTTCTGAGTTGAGCATCCAGATACATCTAGATTGTTGACCAAATATCAATCACAAAAAAAAAAAAAAATCAAACTCATTATACAATATTTAATATAATTTATATTGCCCTTTATTGTTAGTGATTGTGCCATGTTACTCAAAGTTAAGGTAGCCAGCATGCCATGTCCTTACACGTTGAGTAACTTGAGGATAAAATATTAAAAATATCCACCTCAGTAGCTTTAAAATAATATAAAATTATATATACATATGATAAGCCAAGCCATATGTTCTATCCCCAATTTGATATGAACATACCAAGCCATGAGGCTAACGGAAT
Organism: Phalaenopsis equestris; assembly: GCF_001263595.1. Lineage (NCBI taxonomy): Eukaryota > Viridiplantae > Streptophyta > Magnoliopsida > Asparagales > Orchidaceae > Phalaenopsis > Phalaenopsis equestris. The sequence goes on from NW_018164743.1 coordinate 355,862, forward strand.
CTCTAATTCAAACTTGACAGCCCTGACAACCAAGAATATTTTAGCTGATCTTATGAACTCCATATGTTGTAGAAGATCCTGAGAACTTCAATTGTAATAGATCATACTATTCTAGAACTGAATATACCAAACTCAACAATGTTGATATTTCTACCATTACAAATGTACTAACAGTGAAGGTTTGATGTGAAATATTGGCATTGCTGTTGGATTAATACCCAATTTGCATGCTAAGTTTTTTTAAGATACATTTTATCACATATTCTGATGATATTTAAGATGCCTAAGCATGCATGCCTAGGTATTAAGAAACATTGATTTATTTTATTTTATTTATTTATTATTTTGTGGTTAAGGATATGCTTACTGTACATTTTATAAAAATCTAAGTCAGACCTAAACACAAACATTTGAAGTTGTGTCTTGAACTGCAAATTTGATGTTAGTTTGGGTCAATTTAAATAAGCCATAAATATCAAGTTGAACTGAGACCAACCTGAAACTAATGACTCTATTTATTAGATTATGCTTTCTTTAAATCACAAATGAAGTCATATTAAATTATATTTTTTGGTTACCATTTTAGTTCTATATCAAAATTAGGTAATCATAAAATCATGGGTCAATTGACACTACATTACTTTTGATTTTTATTTTTACTTGGAATAAAATATATTTAGTATGTTATAACATATTTAATTATTTTAAAAAAAAATTCAAAAAATTTAGATATTTTGATTGTTTTTTTTTTTAAATTAATTTCTTTTTGAAAACAAAAATAAAAATATACAAGAAATGCACTAAATAAATATGCTTTTAGAATAAAACATAGGAGAAAAAAGTGATCCCAAAGAAGTTCAGATCAATTATGTGTAGGTTGGATTGGCACCCATATATGTGCTGGAAAACATATAATAAATTATCTTTTATTTCACCAAATGACCAAACTTTTGCTGAAATTTATACAGATAAACTTTTAAATTTTCATTTCCAAATGATAGCTTTAATGGACTCATATACTCAAGTAAAGTGGGTCTGTTGAAGGAATTCAATGTGTTGAAAAAAGATGAAGAAAAAAGAAAGTAAACTTAAATCATTATCTTTACATTTATCATCTCATAACATGTTAGCATTCATTTCATCTTTTCCCTTCAATCCAAAGACAAAAAGAAAAGCAAGTGAATGCCATTTAATGGAGTGATAGCAACAATCATAAGACTGATAACTCTGTCTAGTATATAACATACCATATACTCTGTGAGATTAAATTACATATTGGCTTTCCTAAACTGTCTCTGATGACTCAGAACGGCCGGACAGCGGCGGGCCGACATAGCCTCGAAGAGATGGAGTCCGGTTTGCGAGTTCGGATGCGGCTTGCAGGCTCTGTTTCTTCTGAAGCCTCCTCCTTGCAATGTAGCCCCGGATCCAGGGAGTAAAATCTTCGCTGATCTTGATCATGATGAAGAAGATAACGCGGTAAATGATGATCATGCTGAAGAGAACGGATAGATCCCACCATTTCGATCGATGAACTTCGATCTGAAAAACATGCTCGAGAATGTAGTCGCCAGGGATCTTGAAGTCATAGGGGCTCTGGCCATCAAAGAGCAAGCCACTGAGGTCATTTTGGTATTGTCCCTGCGAGAAGAGTGCATGCATGATAACAACAACATGATGGCTCTTTAAAAAACTGGTATGGGTTATGAATGTAACATTACCTGCAGAGCCCAGTAGTGGAAGCTTATGTATGACATTGGGTATCTCCAGACAGGCTTTGGAATGTCTTTTGGGAGTCTGAAGTAGCCAGAAACCAGCATAAAAATTCCCTGTTTCATGATTGACATAAGAGGGATTGATCAGCTGAATGACAGGAAGATGTATTTTCTTATTGACATTTATGGGGCTGTTTGGTTTGATTCAGGTTTCATGTAATGTGTTGATTTGAATAGTTGTATTGAAAATTTATTTTATTTTTCTGGGATTTATATTATTTCATTGCAGGAATTCATTCATAGTGAAGGAAGTATTAGTGTTAATGCTTCCATAGTGAAAATTTAGTTCATTTATTAAATCTTACAGATTAATGGTTATAAGTTAAATTTACAGTCCAAAATTTAATTTGTATGCATTTGTACTCTATGAGAGAACATAAGATGCAGATGAAATGCAAACATCATACTAATAGTATGTGAGGCACCACCATAAATTCATACCCCCCAATTCTTATATATTTACATATTTAACATCTAAACTTTGATTTAGTTTAGAAGTTAGATATCTATAAACATAAGAATTAAGTGGTAATCTTCCAAAATAAAAATTACAGAGCAATTTGAAGAAATATTTTATAAAATTACCTGAATTCCTGCTCCTAAAATGATCCCCATAAGAAAATTTGGAACAACACTAGCTATGGCCATCATCAAGCTCTCAACTACAGTAACACTGGAGTAGAGGCAAAGCACAAAGAACAGATAATGAAGGAATCCTGGATGAAGCCGCACCATGAAGTAGCATATGGTCCCAGAGAGGAAGGTTATCAAGATTAAAAATGGCATTGCAGAAACTGTATTGCCGATAACAAATGCAATCACTCCATAGTGCCCATTGAGTCTCTCTCTCTGAAAGACCTGAATCATGAGAATTTATTTCAAATAAATGAGCATTTATATTTTTGTTAAACCTGTTCCCCACTTTGGTTTCCTGTAAAAAGAATACTTTTAAAGTAAAAAATAAATGCTGCCAAATTTGTCATATTTTCTTTGGAGTAAAAAAGCTTAAAGTTCTCTATTTTGCATAGAGATGAACTTGTAGCTTAAGCTGACCTTCATATCTTCGACGAAGGAAGGAAAGCCTCCTATGGACATGAAGGTGACGAAACCAAAGACAAAAGATGCACAAGCACCTCTAGCCTGTTTTGCAATAAGAAGGAAGATTGATGAGTAAAATTTAAATTTAATTTCTAATGTAAATTTTTTTTCTAAATCAATCTGAATGTTTAGCAGTAGAGATATACCAGGATGGAGTTGTATTGGGTTCCCACATTTAAGTATATTGTTCCAATGCAAACAGTTACAACCAAGTAAATGACAAGCCTGAGCCAGTAGTAACCAAAATCTCTGGACATGTTTATGAAGGAACGCTTGGTTAAAACATAGGCTTGCATGAAGAAACTGGCCTGGCTTCCTCCGGGATCCAGAATAGTTCCTTTCTGCAACAAAAAGATAACTTTTTTTTTTGTCAGAACTTCAAAAAAGGTATGATTTTGAATCAATAAGATGATACGAGATTCAGAAACATACAACTCGAGAGATCTCATCCACTTTCTCTCTTGCTGAGTAGTAATACTGAGAGCGACGATAGTATTCAACCAGCCTTCGCGTTGCTTCTGATGTGGTGATTTTCTCCAGAGGATCATCACTCTTCTCGAACTGCAGAGCAAACGAATGAAGTTCAACAGAAGTAAAATAAAAATCAAGGCAGGGAAGAGATATGAATGAGATATTCCTACCCTTGCTTTCATTGAACCCTTTAATGTAGCTTTAACCTTATCAAAATCCGAGTTTACGCATCTCAGGAAATGATCTGATGGGTTTCTCAGTGATGGGCAAGGAAATCCAGCTTCCGAAAAGAACTGCAATATACTAAAAATCAAATAAATAAAACAATACAACAAAAAAATGTAAAAGAAAAAAAAAAAGAAGACACGTTTTATGATTCTACATGACTCATATGCCTTTGAGGCCTCTCCAAAATAAACTGTTTTGCCTCCTGAAAGCAAATAAAGCTGATCAAACAACTCGAACACCTCACTGCTCGGCTGATGAATTGAAGCTATAACAGTACGCCCATCTCTTGATAGTCCTCTCAGCGTTTGCGTCACAAAGAAAGCAGAAGCACTGCACGCCATACCATATCAAACAAAAAAAACTACAAACTTTAGTTCAGAATTCAACTTTTCTAAAACAAAACGCCATCTTTCCGTTAAAATCAGTACCTATCAAGACCGCTTGTTGGCTCATCAAGAAACAGAAGCCTCGGCCTCATAAGAATCTCAATTGCAATGCTAACTCTCCTCTTCTCTCCGCCGCTTATTCCTCTTAGATGCCAGTTTCCGATCACTGTATCAGCGCAGTCCTGCAGCCCCATTTCCACTATCGTCCCCTCCACAAGAGCTCGCTTCGACTCCCTCTCCATTTCATCCGGCAGCCGCAGCCTCGCCGAATACATTATCGTCTCCCTCACAGTCAAAGTTCCAATCAAGTTGTCATCTTGCGTCACGTATGCCTGCAACAGAAGCAAAGCTCTGTAAGAACAAGCAAGCTCCCCTGTTTTGAAACATTGAAGTGAAGATTACCACACAGAGAAAAAGAGAAATTACAGCGGTCCCGAAAGTAAGCTTCGTCTTCCGGCCATTGAGGAGAACAACTCCGGAGAGAAAAGCGTTGGACGCTAAGCGGCTCGAGAGCGCATCTAAAAGAGTTGACTTGCCGGAGCCTGACGGACCCATGAGAGCAGTGAAGCTTCCTGGTTCTGCGTACCCAGTGAGGCCTTCGAGCACACACTGCGTTTCACCGTTTCCAAGCGCAACCGTTACCGTCAAATCTTTCCATGTCAACCTCGCCGAAACGTCGCCGAGAAGGTCCGTGTTCGTCTTCTCTCTCCAAAGAGTTTCACTGAGTGGACTCAATCCTCCTGGGATCAACCCGTTGCTTGCGGGCTTGCCGGCTTCTATCTCCGCCATTACCGCGTTCTTCATCTTTCTTTTCGTTTCTTGGTCCGGAAGTTTTGATATATAAACAAGAAGATGAAAGAAGAGCAAAGGTGGGAGCTTTTTGGCGTGAGCTAGCCAGCTGAAGCTTCCTCTGTTATCTTCGGCCTCACAAAACGTGAAATTTATAAACAAGGCAGGGAATGCATTTCTTCTCTCTTTATTTTCTCTTTTAGATTTATAATGCAATGGTCAAAATATACAACCGATTAGATGTTAAAGTAGTAGAGATGTCTTTAGTATTTGATTTTAATTTTTTTTAAGTGAATTTCTTTGGTTTTGGTTTGTGGTGTCAAAGCAGTAGAGATGCAAGTAGAAGGGATTGATTAAAGCATTAATGGAGGCAGATGGATGTTGGTGGTGCAATTAATGAGGCGGGCAGCAGCTAAGCTGGTTATTTTCTGTTTATTTGATGCTTAATCGATGTGTGTGGAACGATGGGTGTTTGATGCTTTGCATTAATAGATGCCACGCTTCTGTTAGTTGGATGTTGCCACCGAAATGTGCATGTTAGCCCATGTTATGTTATTGCTACCATTGGCGTTTGATTGTAGTGTTTTATTATGGCTATGATATATTGCATTTTAAGATTGGGGCCTACATGGTATAAGACTAGTCCTTGCTGCCCGTGTGTATATATATATATATATATATGTATGTATGTATGATTTTTTTAATGATCGGATGTTGCTAACATGAAAGAATAACACTAAAATGCAAGACTTATGAGCTCAAGTTTGAGGACCCATAGATTATGATGATTTTAGTTTGGCATGAAAAAATATAAACTCCACATGAGAATTAGTGAAGATATATGCATGTTTATCTTCATAGTAATATAGTGAAGAAGAAGAATAATAGAGTGAAGTTTCATCCTAGGTATAATGAAGATCAATTTCACTGTGTTTAGGATATTTATGATTCATATCATATTAAAGAGTGGCTATAGCAGTATCATTATAATTGTTAGAAAGTATACTAGGGGAACATCATGAATTATGCTCACATTCAAAACCATTAAAGCCACATTATCTCCCCTTTTAAGAAATATATACAAAATACAAAAATTTCTCTTTATCAATCACAAATCCTTATGAAATATTTGAAGTGAAAACATCTTAGATTAAATCAAAGATCAACCAAATTCTAATTTTATAAAAATTATAATCAAATGAACAATTTTAATTAGATGAACCCAAAGAAATAAAAAATGATCCGGTCTGACTCCATAAGTGTCTGTCATGCAATCAAGTGAGATTTAAAACTTCATGACATCGATTAAAGAACCCAACAATCTTTAATTTTTACATGAATATAATCAAAATGTACATAAATATTGAATGAATGATTTCTAATGAAAGGAGGAAACAAAGGCTATTAGGTAGCGCTATGGAATTTAATGAAATTATTATAATACAATCCCAAAGTTCTAATTGGAACACATTATTCACATAGAGGGAACCATACATAAAATTATAGAAACTTTAGAAATTTAAAAGACTCTAAAACTCTATTTAATGTTTAGCACTAATGGTCACTATCAACAACCATCATCGCTTGCTCATTATAATTGCTCAATTAGCTCAACTAATTCCTTTTCTTAACTCTAATCACGATTGCCCAGTAATAGTCACCACACTACCATCTCCTAACCTCATCATCTGATAAATATCGGTTGATCATCGTAGCTTGTCCACTAATTACAATCATTCAATCATCATCATCAGTCTTTAATTCTTCTCCAATTATATCATTGCAATAATAAGAGAATGAACTAGTGTTTTAAATTTGAGATAATTAAATACATAACAAGTAAAACATTGCTATTTACAAAACTAGCACCCTTTTAATTTTCTTGAATTTATGTAGTCTCATATTCTACAATTTAGGGGAAGAGCCTCTTTTTTATTTGTCTGGTTATACAATTTAGGGGAAGAGCCTCTAAACAATATGTATTAATTTATTGGATCATTTTAACTTTGTCTGGTTATATGATTTTTCCCTTATTGATTTTTCATGTGGGAGCTCTAATGTCGCCCTAAACCCTCAACAATTGAATAATATATATAACACACACACACACACACACACACACACACACACACACACACACACACACACACACACACACACACACACACACACACACACACACACACACACACACACACTCCCTAATATATTCTTATAGACAATTCACTTAATTTTATTTGCCATAATAAGGTTAAAGTTAGCTATAATTCTATCATTTAGATGCCTTGAGTATTGACAATAAGCTAGTGAATAATGTGAAAAATCAATAAATGCCTCTTTTTTATTACTTTAAGCTCAAATCCAACCATCAGTGATATTAAGTGTTGAAAATTTTAATACTCAAGATAAGGATACACCTTAAAGGACCCCACATATGAAGAAATTAGTTCATATTCAATTATACGAAGAGTATCACAATTGGTTTTATTTGATTCTTCGTTCTATAAGGAAAAAGGGTTAGAGCATGCGAATTCATATGATAAAATCAAGATATTGTTGCTTGGAGTGTCATATATTGATTTTAATATAATTTCACACTTTTTAAAATATATAAGACATTTATGCTTATCATTTAATAGAAGATAAACTTTGCACTAAATTTTCTGGTGATTGAGTAAAAAAATGATACTATTAGATTTTAGGTTTGTATAAGAGGTATCTTATATAACTTGGCTAATGAATGTAGTTATAGTCAAGAAGAATAGTAGAGCCTAGAGGATGTGAAAAATTGCAATAATTTAAATAATACCACAAAAAATAACTTTCCCTCCTCTCAGATAGATAAGTTATTAAATGCTACCATTGAATATCAAATATATGTTTGTATAGATGATTATTTAGGATATAATTAGATGATGATAAATTCTACTAAAAAAACAATTTTCTTCCAAACTAATATAAGGATAGGCTACTATTGAGAACTGTTATATAGCGTAAAGAATACTAGTGCTACTCCTTAACATCTAATGAATGAAGTCTTTAAAATCCAAACTCTTTGTTCCTCTTACAACTCCTGCGACATTAACCATCTCACTTGTTCTAGTATTTAGAATCAAGCTTGTAGCATCAACTTCCAAACTTGCAAATTATTCTAAACTTATTTCAAAAGAATTTTTTCATTTAGATGAAGCCAATTATATAGTAATGATGCTAAAAAATTATTACAATTCAATAAATTGGATATTCTTATAAAATTTCAAATTGTCATGTCCAAAAAGGATTCTCATTTATATTATTATAGTTATTATTAAAAATAGAGAAAAAAAATTTATGGTTGGAAGATACTCGAATGCATACTTTGGTTGGATCAAGCTAGATACTGGATTATGTTTGTTTTCATTTAAATATACTTTAACTTAGGAGATTAATTTATTTTTCTTTAATCTCAGGGTTAGTTGAATTACTGAATGAACATTAATGTAAAACTTAATTTTCTAGCTCTTTGAGTATATTTTACCGTTTGTCTTGGAGATTTTGTTGGTTGGTGTTACGTTACACTTAATGATGCTGTATACTTTGGTGCTTGGGTAATGAGCTATGCATTCAACATAAGGGTTGCAATTTACCTTCCTAAAGGGTATTATTTGCCTTATAAGGATTTTGAAGAACCTACACCTTAATGAGATATTTTTAATATTTTAGATGTGTAAATCCCTTATTATTCATTTGCACATATGAAATATTTTTTGGAGCGCTATCTACTATCGACTTCATATCAAGGCTTCGTTACTGAGATTTTTGTAAGGAACCCTACATATTGCTTGCCCACTTGGGGTCTTTGTAATTAAAATATAATATGCATTACTATTCACAAAATAAGAATGTAATTAACTTGTAATATTAAATATATAGTAGTCTAAATGAAACCTTGTTTGAAAGAATAGATCTATAAGTATCTCCAAGAGATGAACACTACAATTTGATGAAATAAAATCGTATGAAGTGTTTAATTTTGTTAAGCCATTTAAGTGACGAGATTTTCCTATTAGATTTTTGTGAGGTAGATTTAGTGAACTAATAAATAATTTTTCATTTTTTTTCTAATACTCTTAAGTTCTCAAATTTTAAGTTTTAAGTGGGAGATCCATGCAATAACTATAAGATTAGATAATAGAGTTTGACCAAATATTAGATCATAAATTCAACTAGTATTTGCTTCAATAAGTTGGGTCGAAAGAGATCCCCTCCCCTCCCACAACCTAATTGAATGAATGTTTATACAAAAATTCTTTGAAGTGTTTTTTCTAAAATTATGAATGAGATGAAGATTATGTTGGAGATCAAAAAGTTAATCTAAGATTCATGAAGATTATTAGCTATACAATAGCCATTAAATTACTTATATCGGCTAAAATTTTTATACTGTTGATAATAGATGCCCTAATTTTAGCTTTAAATGACTAAATAGCCTTAATGCAGATAATTGATTCCCTTAAGTCAAAATTTTAAAATAATTTATTATTTTTGATCGCATTTTTCTATGCATGGGGATAGATAAATTATGAAAACATTCTAATTGTAATACTAATTATCTTGATAATTTTCTTGTCACATCTCTCATATTCACTTTTATTTTGAGATCGATGATTACTAATTTACTAGCATAAAACTTGATCTAGTTGACTTTAGCATATTAAATGGTTTATCATTTTCTTCATGTGATAATATCTTTCTACCAAATTCTCTTTTGAATTATGAAAGTGACAATATTGAGATTGGTTTTTCAAGGATTTTGGTTACATATGACATTCAAAATTTTGGATCTCAAGTAATATTAGTCATGGATGTGTTTAATGGGATGGAATTAAATGATTCATATTAAATTTGGTTAAAACAATATCTAAAAACTCTTATTTATTCTTTGTCTTAGTTGGGGAAGTAGTTTAAAATTTTAGCATAAATTATCTTGTTTGCTAGAGGAATGTTCAAACATTTTGTTGATGAATACTAATTGCTTGATAATTTGTTATTCATGTTTCAACTTGTTTGAAAAAATTAGTATACAGGTGAATTGTCTCTTGCATTAATGAAGAATGAAGATTACAGACTTCGAAAAAAAAAAATCTTCAAAAAAAATATCTAAGTCAAGATTTATTCTTAGATTTTACTAAGTCTCTAAAAAAAATATTTTAAAATATAGTTTAAGGGTACCTCTATTTTGATAAATTTTATGAAAAGTTAAAGAGTCCTTGATAATCCTTTAATTTATGATATAATAGACAGATGACAATAATCAAATGGTCACAATTAGATTAAGTGTTAGTTGGTAACAATCATGGACATTAGTCATCAAACAAAGCTAATTTTTTTTTTGATTCCCAAGTCCTCTTTAGCTTAAAGTTTACCTCCCTCTCATATGAAGAAGGTAAGTCTATTTATAATTTCTTAAGAGTGACATTTTAGTCATTTTGATTAAAGAGTCAAACTATTACAACAGAACACATGTGTGTATTCATTTGATTATAAGATGTACACTTACCATTGAATTGGCTTAATGACCTCAAAATTAACTAATTTTAAGTTCTTTAGGGTTCTTCTATTGCAATGCTCCATGTGACTATGAACATCAAAATTTTAATATTTTTTCATGCTTTCATTAATATACTAAAATTTCTAAACACCCTTCAACAACTTCATTCATGTTTATTTGGACCTCAATTGAATTGCTTTCGGTGTTGCTGGATTTGCCATGCCAATCCATTTAATCTAACTATAAATTTTTTAAAATCAGAATTCAAATGATCGTTAACTAAATTTTGAAACTCAGATCTTAACTTTGCATCAAAATTTCTATTTAATCGGTTGAATTTATTTTTTAGCAAATATTAGCTCATAATCCTATGCTAAATACATAAGATAAAGCTATTCATGTAGTTAATCATTCATTAACCCTTAAGCATTTCATACCATTGTAACAAAATTCTAAACTTGGCCTTTTTAGCTATTTTGTTGCCCCCATGATTTTATAAGAAAAATTAGTCCTCTCTATTAAATTTGTACAAAAAAGATGAATACATACTCGAGCCAATTAATCCATAAATCACACTTAAATGTAATTATCAATTTGATCATATGCATTAGCATGGAAACAATCATGCGACCACCCCTTAATAAATATGCATGGAGTTTAGCTTGTTTTACAGCTCATTTGTGACCCACATGAATGATGTTTGATGTTGATTGCCATATTGAATTTAAGATATAATTTCGTTGGCAATTTAAATTGTTTTTATTTTTTTTTACCAATAAATGATTTTAAAAAATATATTTAAGCTATGAAAAGAAAATGTTTGGCCAACTTGTATTTGAATTTCATTTGAATTTTAATGCGATGTTAATGTTGGAGTTATTCTAAAATTTTAGAGACTATTTAGTGAAGTCTGATAATTTTTGGCTAAAAATAGATGAATTTAGGGAGGAAATTTTTTAGTTTTGTGCCCAACATTTGTGATAATTTAATTCAAAATCAGGGAGTTATGGCTGTAAAAAAAACTCGTTGTTCGCTAACAGTTTGTGTTCGGTTCGTCAATGAGTTTGTATTCGATTCGTTCAATAAGTAAACGAGACGAACGTGAACAAATTTTTTTCGTTTGGTTAGTTAAATAAACTAAACACGAATAGTGATGGGCTCGTTCGTGTTCGAATCGTTATTGTTCAAAATATAAAATAATTTAAGATAATTATATATAAAAAAATTATGATATTTTAAAAAATTAAATTTTATAAATTATAATATATAATAAATTAATAATAATAATATATTAATATACTATATTAGTAATATACTAATATTGAATTCGTTCATAAGTACACGAGACGAACGTGAACAATTTTTTTTTTTTTGTTCGGTTAGTTAAACGAACCAAACATAAACAGTGATGTGTTCGTTCGTGTTCGAATCGTTATTGTTCGAAATATAAAATAATTTAAAATAATTATATATAAAATTTTATGATATTTTAAAAAATTAAATTTAATAAATTATAATATATAATAAATTAATAATAATAATATATTAATATACTATATTAATAATATACTAATATTGATATTATATATTTATATAATACAAGTTATATAATTAATATAATATATTATTTATAGATATTAATATTAGGGATGTCAAACTGGCTCGTCGTTCGCGAACAGCTTGTGTTCGGCTCGTTCGTTAAGAAAAGAACACGAAGAGTGACTTCACGAACAATTTCGAACACGAGCTTATTTCAAACAAACTAAATTTCAAATGAACCGAACACAAACAGAAGCTCTGTTCGTTCGTGTTCGGCTAGTTTACACCCCTTCCCCTAGCTGAAAGGCTTGAAACTAAATTAATATTATTAAATACTGGACCAATTTGAACTAAATTTAAATTAAATCATTAAAATAAAACAAAAGTCAGGTCATTTACATTCATACCACACAGTTCTTATGTATGTACATATCTATTATTTTCGTGCAGAGACAAAAGCCCGATTAACTAACACAAGTTGACACGCCAAATAATGTTTGAATAGTTTAATATGTCTTTTTATTAAGGATTATAATATTAAATAGAACTTTTTAGTTAGAATAATCTAATATAGATTTAGTTAAATTTAACTTTATTGTTATTATATTTATGTAAAAATGATCAAGTTATATATTTTAATTGATTGATTATCGTTGAAACATTTAAGGATGTAGGGTCTTATATTGTTCATGGGTTCATACGACCCGGAAGAGCTGTGTAAAAATAGTGTTCAAGAAGAAAGTAGATGTATTCTTTGAGCCTGAATTCTTAATTCTTCCACTGAGCCCTTCCAGAAGAATGAAAGAGATGATTGAGGAGGTGGGTGTGTGTGTGTGTGTGTGTGTGTGTGTGAGCGAGGGAGGAAGGGAGAGAGGGAGAGAGAGTCCCCATCTCAAATACATAGCGGAGAGAATATCGAACATGAGTCATAACATATGAATTATGTCCATGGTGTATTGATGAAAGATGATAATGTGGATGTCAGACGGCTCATAAATGATCATGGGACTATATCAACCCTTCAATTTTGATCCTTATTTCTATCATCCGTCAATCCTGATGACAACCAGTTAGGCGAACTAGTTGGACTAGTTTGAGAAGCACATCTTCACTCATGGGAAAGCTACATGTGGCACTTCGGGCCTTGAAGTTGTATAAATAGATCACTCTGATAAGGTCAATTTGACATGAAAGATTCAACTAGCCCAATAGGCAGGAGTTAGCACGGGTCATCATGGGGAATGCATCATGAGATCCTTTAGAGATCCATTAGCTGTAGATTTGTTTAGGATGGCTTATTTACCTTATTGTTGGCCCATGATGATCATTATTCATATACATTTAGCTTCTTGATTCTCTTTCTCCTTAAGTAGGCAACTACAAGAAGAGCAAGAGAATGAACTATATCAGTATTCAGTACAACTTGATCTTAGCATACTGCTGTATTGACACAAGATTGATAATATGCTTAATAATTTCTTGCAAGCTCTTCGTGTCCTCAGAGGAAAATTCACAAGGTGATTCAACATATTCATGACAGTAAAAAGTATGCTTCAATTTGATCATGCTAATCACTTGATCCAAAGTTGGGTGAGACACGATGTTACCTTTACCGAGCTCAAAGATTTTCACACCTCAAAGTCGTGGCTTTCCAATAGAGAATAGTCTTATCAACCTACTGTTGGGTTTGGCTCTCTCCCAAAGGGTTGTCACATAAATGAAACTTATAGGCATTAACCTTCTCTCTCAATTTGAATGTTATGAAACATGAGAAGACATGATTAAAACATGGTTTAAAATGAAAAAAAAAATGATAATAAAGTGAACGAGATTTTAGAACTTTTAAATAACCATAACATCACTAAAGTTGTATGTTAATTACAATTCTTATTATTTTTTTCATCAAGGAGTAATTGTCACATGATTAAATGCTAGAAGCACTGGATGCCTATGCAAATTTTCTTATACAATAAAAAAATAGACAAAATTATGAATCTTTAAGATTTTTGGTATTGGTAGTTATAAAATCTCTTCAAACGTTCACTCCATATTTGGCTTATAAGAGCATCGTGTAAAGGCTCTGGACTCCTCCATAGTAATTTTTATTCAGAAAAGATTCTTATCCTCACTATCTTTTTAAGATTTCTTTATTTTCTAATTTATCTAATGGACAAACTCATTGCCAATAATACAAAGGATTTGTTTGGGGCAGTTGCAGCTTAATAATAAGCTATTGCGCAGTAGTTACCACAAGAAGCTGTTGCACAAAAGCTGCTACGATAAACCGGCTGTTTGCTTATTTCTTGCAGTTTGAAAACAGTTGTGCTGTTGATTTTTCTGGAGAAATGAACATTCTGCCTCTGTATAATAATGATTTGTGCAACAGAACTGTCATATCAATATATTTTTTTTACTTTAGAAGTAAAAATCCAGTGTAGAATATTACAAAAAAAGAGATCTACATCTTACATAATAGTGAGTATCATTGTTAATAAAATTAAGAATAAGAATAATAAAATAATATTTAATAATAAGATAATATTATTTTTAAAATACTAACTGCGTATGTCATGAGTTAAGCCTTCCTCTAGGAATACTATCCATACCGATCGCTTTCGGCGGTGGAATCTTCTAATCTATCTGCCCAACCAAAAAGTCACAGTTTTTCATGATTCTCCATGGGCAATAAAACTGTCTCATGTAGTTATGTGGCTGATGTGAAGTTAGCAGGAAACTTTGAAGTCCGCATTAGGAGCACAATCCTAGGGTAGTACCAGAAATCCTTAAAATCATCTTTCTAGAATGCTTTAAAAGACATCCCATTAGACATAACACAAGTAAAAGTTGTTAAAAGAAGTAATTAATTATTATTTTATATAGTTGTGAGGTGTCAGAGAACTCAACATATCAAACAATGAAACTGTCACTACAAGAAGTTGATAGACCTTATAAAAAGGGTTCTTGCTTGTCTTTAACCCACGTAATATCAAACTCGTGTGTGTCACATATGCATATCACCAAAAATGGCCATCCAGAAGAACCCAAAAAACTATAGTGCCGATAGAAAAAAAAGAAATTGGTTACTTTTATTAGAATTTCACATGTGACACTAACTAATACCGACAAAAAAATCATCTAGAAGAACCCATAAGGTCAAACGTCTCATCATATACCACCAAACCCCACCAAAAGAAAAACAAAAGAAATGCAAAAAAAAAAACTTACAAACAATTTAAAAAACTAAAATAATCAATATCAAATACACAAGGAATATAAATAAATATGAATTGTTTTAAATAAAAATAGAGTAAACAGTGAATCTCTTCAACAACCATTATAATTAATAATATGATAAATACTTAAATCAACCTCCTACAATTGCATCCGTAGTTCATTCCCTCAACTTTGTCATCTCGCTTGCACCTTTCTCATCTTTATTATAGGTCTCAAAAAGAACATTTTTAGCTTGTGACAAAGATTGTCCAAGATGGTACTCATATGCACGGTAGGGACATGCTCAAGATCCTTGTTTGCCCTACCAAAGTTGATGTCGTTGTGGGAATGATGTCATCGAATATAATTGTTGAGAGTCATGGTGGCAATCAAGATCTGCACATGTTTGAGAAACAAGAAAGATGACATATCACAAAGTATAACCCACTTCCTCTTCTGAACACAAAAAGTTCTCTCAATGACACAACACAAGAAGGAATGTCTTTTATTGAACATTTCATTCCTGCCCCACGTGACATTTTTGACTTGCTCAAAGTTAAGTATGTGGTATCTCATATCAGGATAGAGCTTGAGATACCCTCGCTGAAAAAATTATCCAATACCAACCAAATAATATTTACGTGATATGAATTGCATGATTAGTATTGAGGGAAAAGTGAATTAAGAGAGTAGCTCGATCTTAATTGAATGTAGATGAATGTGGGAAATTATACTTGTTATTCTATGTTGCATCTTTGATAACTTAGGAATTGATTTTGTGTAAGGATCCTTGCCTAGTGATAAGACAACTTATGCACTAGTAGGTGATCTAGTAACATCTATGGAGATAAACCATAGAATACCTAAAATGCAAGATATATAATGACCTAAACCTAAAATATATAAGATATATAAGATATATAAGATATATAATGAAATGGTGATTTTGTGGTATCTCCATAGATGTTACTGGAATTAGGTTAGATCACCCATATTCGAAAACCTAAAATGCAAGATATATGGCTCACCTAAACCTCAATTTAAATAATAATGACCCAATCATAGAAAACCAACAGTGGGGTAGCACCCAAGCCAATCGTGTAAGAAATTTGAACAACAGGAGTAGTGACTATCTTAGACCAACTAATCCATATGGATTCACTTCTAACTCTCAATGTAGCGAGGATATATAATCTTTGGAAGAATTAAAAGCAGATATGTAGAATCAGTCACAAAACCAATTTGTAGTCATGAGAACTATAGAGAATCAAATTGGATAGTTATCTAACATTTTAAGTAATGGATCTCAAGGGATACTTAGTCACGTCAAAGTGAATCTTATAGAAGGAGTCAAGGACAAGTGTAGAGTGTAGATGTGGTGGCAGAGATTTGATGGCAAAGTTTTTAAATAAAAAAAAAATGATCCCAAAGAGCAAGTTGTGGTCGATGAATTTTGTTGGAAAATAACTAATAAAGATTCAACTATTCTTTTCCAGTTTTTAGAAAGATAGTTGAAACTGTGGAAACCATGACCCAAGTCAAGCCTTTGGGATCATCAATAGAAGGAGCCCAATAGAAGAAGTTAGAAGATAGCCCTAGGCAAAAGAGTGGCACAGTAGAGTTAGATCTTGAACATGAAGAATTTTGTGAGAGTCCAACCGAAGACTTAGGTAACCCTGAATCACCTCCTAAGTTAGATCTTGAACCTGAAGAATTTTGTGAGAATCCAACCGAAGACTTGGGTAACCCTGAATCACCTCCTATGAAGCCATTTTTTTCAATTAGTGGGAAATATATTGATATGCAAAAAGGGAAGTTACTTCGGAGAATTTTGGATCTAGAAAAAATCCTTAGGGATAATAATTTACTTAACTCGGCTCAAACGTAAACCATAAGAATTTTAACCCAAAAACCTAAATCCCAAATCTAATCCAACTTGGTCAACCCAACTTAACTCGGTTCAAACATAAGTCTTTGGTTGGATTCTCACAAGGTTCTTCAGGTTCAATATCTAACTCTACTGCGCCACTCTTTTTCTTCATGCTAGTAAGATTTTGGTATATAATTCACGATCAAATTTGAATTTAACACCCACTACTTTAAATTTTTATTATTTTTCCTTCAAACTTATTATACTTTTTTTAATTTAATGGCATTAAAATTAAATGCAAAAATCATCAAAATTTAA
This sequence comes from Phalaenopsis equestris, assembly GCF_001263595.1. NCBI lineage: Eukaryota > Viridiplantae > Streptophyta > Magnoliopsida > Asparagales > Orchidaceae > Phalaenopsis > Phalaenopsis equestris. The sequence continues at coordinate 373,079 of NW_018164743.1, forward strand.
TATTTCATTCATAAACTAACTTTCTTTATTTTAACTTCCTAAAATTAGTTTTTTTTTTAACTTTTATTTTTTTTTCTATTTAAAACTTGAATTTAGATGAATTAATTAGATCATAGACACTTATAGACCTATTTTTCTCTCATTGATGGCCTGCTGAAAACCTGCAAACTATATTTCATCATTAAATGCATCTAAATTGGACTATTTGACTGTAAGCATTTGCTGAAAGCTCAAAGAAGTATACGGAAACAGATGTCGAGCTCGGCTGCACGGCAAAGAAATACTTTATGCGCATGAAGATGAATCTTCAAAAAACCATGTAGAAAATTTTTTATGAGAATTATAAATATTTTATTTTTTTTAAAAATAATCGATCTGATTTTTAAAAATAATTTTTCATTGTAGAAAATTCTAAAAAATAGAAATAAATTAATAGCTAAATTCATGTTTGATGAGAATTAGGATCGTTAGGTTCGTGACTCGTTATATTCAATTTTGAGTCGAGCCTGCTTAAGATTGAATTAAGCTTGACTAGCTTGAAATTGAAACGAGTTGGCTCAAACTGAGTTATTTGGATCTGTTTTAGCTTGGAATCAGCTCCATCCGGCTAAAAATTAAAACTAACTTGCTCAAATTGAGTTATTTTTGAATTTGTTCTAGCTTGAAATCAGCTCATGATTCGTTATACTTAATTTTACTTAGCGTTATATTAATAATTTTCATAAATAAAAATACTACGAGCCGATATCAAATCACTTCAAGCTGTTTTTTGTGTGGCTCGAAATTGGCTTGAAAAAAAATTCAGTCCAAAGTTTTGACTCATAGCTCGACTCATTTATTTCAATCTGATCCTGATCCAAACCAAAATCCGAATCAAATCTTGAGTAATCATTGATCTTCAAGCGAAATTCACAACCCTAACCACAGTCTGACAAATAATAAGTAAAAAATAAGGTTACTAAAATATAGACCAAAAATCCCTAATTCATTCTAAACCCGTCATTTTGACTTTGAGATGTTGTCTCGCAAAATATGAGATTTAGTAAATTCAGTAAAATTATTCGACAAAAAGTTGAACAGATCCAATAGCTCTTTCGTCAAATCTCGTAAATCCCGTAAATTCACCGATTCATTAGATTTAGTAAATCCAACATTTATGATTGAAATCTGTAAAATCCGAATTTATCAAATCCGAAGTTTTATTCTGTCCAGAATAATTATCTAGCAAAAATAATCCGGCTTCTTGAGAACAAATTTAAGTGAAACTCTTTTAGTTATAGTGGAGAATTTCATGAACAGTTACTTCATGGCTTTGTTATTGGGGAGCACCAAGTTATCACAGGAAATGCGTGTGAAGAAGCCGCTCAATGTATGGAGCGATTATTACGTGCAGAGAGCGCATCCAGAGGTGCGTGCGCTCTCCGATCACAGCCGCGCATCGCGATTGTATGACAGTGGAGCTGTGTTATAACAGTGGAGTTGCGTGCACTCTCCGCACGCAATAATTAGACTAATGTATGGGGTGTTTGGCTGCAAATTGGTATTTACATTAAATATTAGAATAGGATCTACTAAATTTCACACATTTGAAATTATATTGACAGAGATGATGATTTAGATGAGGCTCACAACACGATCAAATACATTCTTAATTCTGTCTTGTGGTCGGATTTAGGAGGTGTTTGGTAGCACACTTTTAACAAGATTTAACCATGAATTGAACTTAAATCCAACCACTAAAAAAAAAAAAAAAAAAAAAATCCAACCTTTCGTTAAACCGAATTTATTCACGTTTCATCTTCTCTATAGACTTTTCGACTGCAAATCTGAATTTAACAAATTCCATAGAGAAGCGAATTTAATGCGATCTTCCCTCCCTAATTTGGATTTGAAAATTCCTACTTAACGTAACTCTGGATTTATATCGTAAAAGAGACGGAACACGAGAAAAAAAGGATGGAACTCGAGAAAATTCAATTTAATGGAATGTTGGATTTATTATTATTATTATTATCTTGTTTGGCTAGATTTATGTTAAATTCATGAAAATATACTACTAAAAATATGCTACCAAACACTCCTAAAAGGGTTTTCATTGAAATGGCAAAGACACCTCTTCTTCCCTCCTTAAATTAAATACAAATTATACTTCTTCTACTAAATTTATAAGCTACATGTTAATTATTGAGTGCTCCTCCTTAAAATCTGGCCTCTCTCTTTCTCTCTCTCCAGCCTTTGCATACACACCACACAATTCTTATTTATTTATACATCTACCACCTAAATATCTATGTTTACATGCCACATTAAAATTTAAAAAGCAAATATATAATTTCCTGTTTATATAATTATAAATATAAAATTTAAGATGTTAGTTATATAAATATGTAATTCTTTGAATATAATTAAATAGAATTATTATCCTAACCATCAGCAGCTTTTCTGTCCACGTGTTCTTGTAAAGTAAATATCATTCTTTTGACTTTGTATATGTATGAAAAGAATTAATTAATCATTCAACGTATGGAAAAAAGTCAGGTAAGGATATTATTATGATTTTGATAATTGTTGACTCAATATTTTTTTTTAAATAAATATAATATGAATAATTAATATTAGGAAAATATATGAACACTAGGGGTGTGCTCGCTCGTGTTCGGTTTGTTTATATTTTGAGCTCAAAGAGTGTGTTTGTGTTCGGCTCGTTTGCTTAGCGGGCAGAACACGAGCCGTTCACGAACAAAGAGGCATTTTGACAACCCTAATCACGTAACCATAAGATGTTAAGGATTGGGGTAAGATTTAAAACATCATTTGAATCTAATTTAATAATTGTTATTCTATTTTCTTCATTAATAGTTTTAATTGATTATAAATTTTTGTAGCCTTGTAGTCAATTAAAATTTTAAAAAATACTACTCATCGAAGGTATATATATAATTGATTAGTAGTATTTCGAGCCAAAACTAGCCGAACACGAGCGAACAAATATTTTTCGTGTTATTCGTGTTCGGCTCCTTAACTTAGCGAACGAGCCCAACACGAGCTTCTTAAAGAGCCGAACACGAGTTGTTCGCTACAACCGTTTTGACAGCCCTAATGAACACATACTGAAATTGCTATGTATTTTATTATCTAAAATTAATCTTTACATTTATGCCACCTTACTTTGTACATAAAAAAATTGCATTCACTTATTGATAATTAAAATAAGGATAATTTTGATGTGAAAAATAAAATTAACATGCTAGATATGCAAATACATAAGAATCGGGTGGCATATATGTAAACTTCCTTAAATATATTATATTCAATGTCAAGTAGGCAAAACATTGATGATAATCTGCAAGTTGATTTTAGCTCATGCAGAGTATGCCCAGCAAGCACAAGAATTGTATGAGCAATGTTAGTTGATTCATACATATGATTATTTATATTGATTTGGAATATATATATAGAATTTTTATAGAAAGGTGAGTAGTGCTTCTTACATATATACCCGATCATGCTGCCACTGCACGTGTTGATGGGAGCTAATTTATGTCGACATTTCAGATTTAAATTTATTTTAAAAAAATTATAATTAATAAGTAAATTTTAATAGTAAAAAAATAAATTTTAATTTGTCAGTCATATACTATATAAATTTGAAATAAATTTAACTATAAAATACTTTATTAAAATATTTCAGTCAAAATTGAGTACTGTCATAAAAAGCTCGAATGAAGCTCGAGTCGGGCTTAAAAAAACTTTTGGTGAGTAGCCTCTAGCTGGCTTGACCCGGTTCCTTTGCAATCTTAATAAATGTCTCTATATGTAAATAAAGAAATTAGTTATTCGAAAAAAAAGATTATATTTTTGATAGACTATGTTAATATGGAAAAAAAAAATTATTACGTCCGGACTCCGGACGTACGTAGAGATACGTCCAGAGTCCAATGAATCACCTCTACATGGAGCGGATAAAAAAAAAAAAAAACTCGTTTTCTTGTGATCCAGCTCGGTAAATCGTTTATTAAAAAAAACTTCGATTGAGTCGGTTGGCTTTCAAACACTTTTATGGAGAATGCCGTGAACCCTCTCGATGCGCTTTCGAGCGACGAAATTATGTTTGCTGCCTTCGAGAAGCTAGTGACTTGTTATTGTTCGGAAGATGACAAAAGGAAGAAGAATGTCACCATTGAAAAGCTAAAGGCAGACGAGTCGGTGGATCAAGTGGGGTCTCTGGCTCATTTCATGGTTCTCAATTGAGGAAAAAAAATGAGTAGATTATGGAGGTAAGTTGGGCTAGCCAAGTGCCGGTCCATCGGTTCATTCTTCTGCCTTGACATAAGGCCAATTGGCTGAACAGATAGCGTAGTAAGCTGCTAGTGCTTTGTCGCAATCTGAGACGAAAGAAGGTGTGGGCACTCCACCACCGACACCACCGCCCATAATGTGAGAAGTTCTGTGTGCTCTACAACCATTTGGTGAGAGTGTTGTGTCGATTACAAAATCTTAATTGGATTGACTCTTTAGCATGAGGAGCTTTGACCTTGCTTGTTAGGTTCAAATTTTCTCTCACTTCTTTTGGATTATTTTTTGATGCAATTGAGCTAATACAGGTTAATGACTTGCATTTGGTGATGGTGGCAAAGATCTGATCGTGGCGCTAGTTATGGTTACACAAGAATTGATTGAGAGTGAGGATGGTAGGGTTGATCGCCCTGAAATTCCCACCAAAACCCATGGCCAAGTGACTGATGCATGGACACTTGACATCTCCTGAGTTGCTAGCTTGTCACCTAGATTAGATTAAGAGTTCCTACACTCAGATAGCTGGGATCAAGCAAAAGAAGGAGATATGCGAGCTATGGGAGGAGTTAGTTGCCCTTCGTTTGCAACTGTCAGATGTTTAGGAGACATGTTCCATGCTCCAAATTCAACCTGAGATGAATTGGGTAGATTGGTTTAAATTTGGGGGAGAAGTCTTGTAGAAGGGTCCTTTTGGGGAAGCTTATAAGTGCGGGCGACGTTTTCAAAACGCCGCCGTACCGTTTGTTTCGTGCGTTTTGTCAGCTTATCTAAAGCTGCGTTTGGGTTTTTACACTAAATGCCGGCCGCAAGGGTCGACCCGCGGCTAGCCAGCGGGCAGCGTTTCAGGATAAGCAGCTTATCCTGAAACAAGCTGCCTCAAACAAACCCTAAGAGACTAATTTGAAAAGGATATGTCTCGTCCAAAACGTTAGGCGGTTCCCTTGTGAAGGACTTCCTCTCAGAGTAACTCCCGACTTTCACGGAATAACTTCCGAATGTAATTTGTAAAACTTAATTTTTAAGTAAAACTATGTTGAGTTAATTTTTACGTCAGCACGTATCTTGAAATAACTGCACAGTTTACCCCATATATAAGGGTTATGTGTTAAATCACATTGCACTTTTTCTATTATGTGCTCTCTTTGCTTCTTCTCAATCTCTCAGATTTCTTTTCTCCCACTTTCAGTGTTTTGGTCTAATGGTTATGAAGGATTTGGCTCAGTCATCGCGTCAGAGCGGTGTACCAATACACGAAGGAGGTTGCCTGATTAGAAAATACTTGTGTCTTTGATCCAGTTATAAAGCTTCGGGCTGTTGGAGGAAAGGACCAAGCAAGAAGCTTATTCAAGAATGATTTTAGTTTTTTGATTGAGATCAATTCAAATGCGGTTATATTCTACTGTTCTATCATGAGTTGCAGGTAATCTAAAAGTATTATGGGTCCATTGCCATTATCATGACATACATTATCTTCTACCACCGAGCTAGGATTTTGTGGTTGATGGAGCTCCTCACCTACATGTTTTCCATTTGGATTAGCCCAAAGAGCTGTGTTCATTTCTCATCACCTAGCAAGTTTCAATTATTGAATGTGGAAAATAAGATAAAGGATTGGAAACTAAAATTTTTCCTCAGCTCTTCTTCCTTGGGGTGGGGCATTCGAACCATCCCCGACATGAGACATGGTCAGGAAGAAAAAGGCAATGTTGGGTTGAATCCAATCAGAAGGAGAAGAGATCAGAAGAAAGAAGTTGTACATCATCCTGTACCATAACCAGATTATTATCAATCAGGTACTACAACTAGAGAAGTGCAACCAGATGACATTGGAGCTCTGGGAACCTTCGAATGCCAAAGAAAACTGAAAGGGAGGAGATGGCTGCCCTCAAGCTGCCAAGAAGAAAACCTGAACGAAGTTTGCCCACCTCGAAGCTAGGGTGATGAAAGGTAAGAAGGTGCAGTGGTGGCTTGCACTGGAGAAGACACTGAAAGTGCGGATTTTGTTTATTTCATGTCTGACTCTTTTGTTGTAATCCAAAGAATCAACACAGACTAATTAGTTCTTTTCGACATGAAAGCTAAGAGTTCTTTATCATGCGTAGGTCCCTTTGCCCACGACAGCAAGATGTTGAACGGACACCAAGCTAGTTATAAGAGAGTGTCGCTGAGGAGAAGGCCATAAAAGAAGGACCAGAAGCTGGGCCAGTGACCCCTTAGTCGGCTGCACCAAGTTTTATCGACTGTTGGTGAGGGATGAAGCCAATCGACTTTCTTTGGTCATTCCATTTGTGTCCGAGTGCAAGCCAGAGCTAGAGCTAGAGCTAGAGCCTGAACCAACCATTCAAAAGAAGAAATGCGTCCTCATAAAGCCAAGGCTCAAATTACCAGCTTGAGTACCTCATCTCCTCCACCTTTCAGGAAGAAAGGGAAGGGCTCCCCGACTGCATGGTTCCCTGCAAAGGGAGAGGGCAAATATGTTCACAAGCGCCGGCGAGCAATTCCCTCTCATAAACATGAGGAGGGACTCATATTCGGATTCCTCGGCTAGCCCAAATCCTATATACTCCCGATCTTACATATTGTGACCGAATAGCTGCATTGTACTTATTATTATGTAGATATTTATTAATAAATATGTAAAAAATAAATATCATGAATATAATTCCCCAACTAAAAAGAAACATACTGAATGCTCAAAACTATTCTCTCCTCTAAAATGTTGATATTCATAATGCACGAAAAGTGATGCACCAAATAAAAAAGCCTCGGGCAATATTGTTTTACATTTGGAAGATTTGCATTCATACCATATAACTTTTATGTATTTACATTTTTAATACCTCAACTTCAATTTTTACGGATATGTCATATTATTTGTACATGAAAATGTGTATTTTATTTTCTAAAAGTTAGAAGTAGTGATACTCTTGATGTGATATGAAAGCTTTTGCTGGTATATATGTAAAAAATGGAGTATAGATGGTGGACATGTAAATACATATGAATTTGGTGGTATGAATGTAAACGCTCATAAATTGTTATGAAGAAAATAATAATTATAATTATAATAATTAAAACAATGTCTTATAAGAAGTTCATAGAACAATTTATTTCAATCCACCCATTGTTATACTTCGTAATAAATGTTCACCCATCTCCTAGCTTTGTGAATGGGAGGTTTCATCCGTTGGATTGTGATGAGCTTCACATCCTTAGAGCTTAAGCAAGGATTTCTCATTGGTTGGGACTGTAAGCCCATAAGACTTATTTATTATGATTTATAAGCGTAACTTTATTTAGTATTATTTCTTTTTTGTGGGAAATTTTGATACCTAGCACACAATTCTTATGTATTTGCAGATGTCATGCAATTTGTGCATGAAAATTTGTATTTCACTTTTAAAAATAGATGACGATGCTAATTTTGATGTGATATTAAAGAGTTGAGTGTTATGTGTGTAAATATTTGATTCCTGGGAATCGAATTCCGGGGAAAGGAGTCCTTCGGGGGGACCGACCGAAGGAAAGGGGGAATTGGGTGTCCCTAATATTGACCCATGCGAAAAAGGCTACCGTGAAGCGCGTGCCTCCCCTGCAGGATGTATCCATCTTCGAAGGCGACAAAGGCTCCAAAGTTAAACTCTGGGGGAGGGCTAATCGAGGCCTGAAAGAAAGAAGGCCTGCAGGTGAAGATTCAGCGCCGCCTCCCCCTCCATCTCAAGAGAAAGAATTGTTGCTGGGGAGGATAGGATGGATGGATAGTCAGAGCAATGTGTTGGGAAGTTTAGACGGACAATACCTAATGGTGGGCATCGGGAGGGGTTGGTTCACCGGTCTTACCCCTAGGGAGGTTCTAAAACTTCCAAGATTTCTAGCGGAAGTGATGCAACCCGACATTCTAAATCCATTCTGGCAAGCTGAGTTACACCAATCTGTGCGTGACCTCTGACCGGTGCAATGCTCCCATTTCTCACCACCAGTTGAAAGCCTTGGTTCATGAGGAAAAAGAAGAGGAAAGCTATCAATTAGATGATGGACGGGGTGTCGATGGTTAAGAGGAAAGCAAAGTTGGAGCTTCTGCATATGCAGAAGAAGTTGAAAGTTTTGACCCAAGTGTGGGAAGCATTAGCTCAGGAATATGAGCAAACCATCGCTGCACTGACATCCAAAAATAAAGAATTGGAGGACAAAATGTCTGGGATGATCTTAAGAGGAGATCACGTGATTGTGTTGTCATAGCAGATCCATGTTGGCCTAGCCATTGTAGCGGAGTACTTCATGAAGGGTGAACTGGTGGAACCCAAGTGAGCAGACATGGACTAGTTTGCCGCCCTCTTTGTCGATTATGACGATGAAAACGACAAGGCAGAAAAGCCTATCAAGAAATTAAAATAAACTAAAAAAAAAAATCATAAAATTTTAATGTAGATTAGCCTATATATTTCATACATTAAAATAAACTAAAAAATTTTCATAAAATTTTAATCTCATAAATTATATTAAACTAAAAAAAGTTCATAAAATTTTAATGTAGATTAGCCTATATGCATCTGATTTATCACTAATTTAAACTAACATATATGAAACGATGAATTTAAGCTCAAAGTAATAATTTAGATTATTACTTTAAAGTTCGGGGGACCTCATTCCTTACATGGGTCCTTAGCTTGTATGCTCCAGTTTCCGCCTGGCTGTCAATGATGTAGGGTTCCCTCCAAGTTTGGTCCAGCTTTCCGATCGCCTGCCCTCGTGTTGCAAGATCGATCTTATTCAACACTAGATCTTCGAGAGAAAAGGCTTTTTATAGGATGTGGTGACTCTCCTCTTAATCTTTTCCTACCGCAGGGCAAGTTGTGCTCAAACTTCTTCCATAAGGTCTAGTGTGAGAATCACTCCCTCATTGTTTGCTTCTAGCCATTCTGGGAAATTTTCTTTATTAAACACCGTAGCCGTGAGGATTCCTTGGCTTTGATGGTTGTACTCTACTATCATAATGACCTACATTCCATGCGAGAGCATAAACAGTGTCTGACTAGTTACAGATGACAAAATTGTGTGGATGGCTCATAAAATAGACTGGAGGACCTCCGCTTAGCTGCCTTTTGCACCTTCCATTTTCTTTCTCAACAAGTTGAGGATGATCTTATTGGCTGCCTCGACCTAAGCATTGGTCCCTAGAAGATGAACCGAGGGAAACTTAAGGCTTATACCATGACTTTTACAAAATCTCCAAATCTTCTTGTCCATAAACTACGTCCTATTATTCGTGATGATTATTAATGTTAGGACATAGCAACAGATCAAGTCAGTATAGATGAAATTTTTGGCGACATCTGCAGAGATATGGTCAAGAGCTTTGGCCTCAATCCACTTTAAAAAGTATTCTACTATGACTAAGAGGAAACAATGTTATCCTTGGAAAGTTGGGAGTAGTCCAAAAATATTTAGGATCTATTTGGTTCGACATTAGGAGCTTGGTGTGGGGGCTGCCCGCAAATCGCGGTCGTTTGGGATGGCTTCTCGAGCATGATGAGATGCCGTGTTGGCTGAACGCGTGCCACTAATTGAACCCTCATTTGAGTGATGGATTATTACCCAGGTTACCCCTTCCTCGCTCCAGCCCTAATTCCCATTCCCTCTGTTGGATGCTGAATCCCTCGTGCTCCTCTATTATTTGATGAAGCTATCCCTCCCTATCTCTCCTCTGTTGTTCTGTGAAGCCATTGTTTGTCACTCCTACCTCTCAGATTTCATCCCAAACTGCCAGATATCCTCTCCTCTCCCCAATCTCGTGATTCACATGTTGGTTTTTTCTAGATGTCTGTGTTGGGGCATTTGGATTTGATTGTTCATGTGTTAGGTGTGGTGATGGTGTGTTGTGAGTGGTTATTCTATTGGCTGTAGTCAGGAGTTGGTTGTTCGATCACTTTTTCTTCAACATATGTGAATGCTTGTTCATTGGATTTGTGATGTATATATTTGTAAATACTGTCTAATGGTATGGATTTGTAAATGGATGTGAACACTAGATGTTCTTGGTGGCTCGATTTTTGGTTTAGTAAGTTGCATGAAAATTTTTTTGACAATTTTGGCTTGAAGATAACAACAATCTGATATTATTTATTTTTGAGTGAGAGTCTACATTGGTTGTAGCATGGTCATTGATGTGAATATACATCATTTTTGTGGTTTGCATGAGGATTTAACAAAAAAAAAGAAAAAAAATTATCGCAGGTGTGGCTTGGGCGTTGTTATTGTTATTTGGAGTTCTTGGTGGTTGTGGCTTGGGCATTGATGTGACAGTTCTGTTGTAACAACATTATTGCACAGAAGCAAAATGGCCAGTTATCCAGAAATACCAGCCACAAGGCTATTTTCAAATTGTAATAAACAAACATGCAACCAACTTTCTCACAGCAACTTCACCACAACAACTTCCTGGAGCAGCAGCTGTAAACCGGCTTATTGAATAAGTTGTAGCAACCCCAAATAGACCCTTAGGACCCAGACAACAAAAATCCATGTGCTGCTGATTGGTTGTAGTTTGTGGGTCGACTGATGCTATAGTGGATCTTACTTCTAGCATTGATCATATCTCTTATAGAATTCTTCAACATCCTTCAGCAGTGTCAGTCAGAAGTATCCCTGTCGTTGGACCCGGTGTGCCAACGCCTTCTCTTCGGAATGGCTCCCACATTCCTTGGAGTGAACATCCTGGAGAATGTCTTCTGCTTCACCTTCTCTTATGCAACTTATGTATGTACATTGTTGATTTTTGAAAGAGTGTACCCCCCATTAGAAAATACTATGTGACTTTGAATTTGAATCTCCTAGGGTTAATGACCTATTTCTCATTTCTAAGTACTTGATGTATGGATCTACCCAGCTCTTGGCCTTCTCGCTTCCTATCATCATTGCCTCAGGCTCTTTGATGGCTGGTAGGTTGAGTATATGTGGTGCTTCGTTCCCTAGGAGAACACATTTGGAGAGCAAATCAACCACTTGATTTTCTTCTCTACTGATAAGCTTGATACAAAATTACAAAAATTTCTAGGTTTCCACCTTGTCCTTGTTAAGACACTTCATCATTTTATAGTCCCTAGCCTCCAACTCCCTATTTATCTGATTCACTACAAGCTGCAAGTCCAATTTTATGCTAAGGACCTGGGCGCCCATCTCATAACTTAGGCGCAAGCCAACAATTAGAGCTTCATATTTTTCCTGATGGTTCTTCACTTTAAATTCCATGGCCATTTAATGGTATAAGTGCTCTCCCACGGGACTACTCAGGAAAAGCCCTAGTTCCACTCCGATTCTTTTTTAGGCACCGTCCATGTATCAGAGACACTCCCGTCCGCCTCGTTGACCTTCTTCATCTGTTCTCCCCTGCTCCGAGAAGTCCGCCAGGAATTTTGCAACCGCTTGAACTTTAATAGCCAACGTAGGTGATATCAAACTCACTTAGTTCCACTTCCCATTTGAGTAGCTGACATGAATGTTATAGCTTGGCAAGCAATGACTTCAGTGGATGACATGTAATCACCCAGATGGGTTGAGTCTGAAATTAGGGTCGCAACCTGCAGGTCTACAAAAACTAAAGTAAAGGTTAGTTTCTTCATAATCAGATACCTAACCTCTGCCTCTTGGAGAAAATACTAGGGTAGCATAATAGAAACCGCTTCCCTGATTCCTCCTGGATCAGTACTGAGCTGATTGTGCCAATTCCCACTCCTATGTACAAAGAGAGTTTTCTTTTGGCTTTGGGCTTTGGAGGTGTAGTGGTGAAGCTATAGAATCTAATAGGCTCTAGAATGCTTGTTGGCATTCATCTATCCACTCAAAACTTTTGGCTTTTTGAATTGTTTTTAAGAAAGGCGCACACTTGTCACCCGACCTTGAAATTAATCTTAGAGCTACGATCCAACCGGTTAGTTTTTGAGCTTCTTGGGTGTTTAGTGGGGATGGCATGTCAATCAACGTTTGGATCTTGTTTGAGTTTGCTTTTATGTCATCGGTGGTTAGGAGGTAACCTGAGAATTTGTTGTTTGAAGTTCTAGACATACATTTCAAGGGGTTCAAGGTCATATTATATTTTCTTAGGGTTCTGGAAGTTTCTTTTAGGTCCTTTATGTTTTGTTTTGCCATCCGGCTTTTACAAGATCGATGTAAACCCTAATATTTTTTCTTTTTTGATTATTAAAAGACTACATCTATTAAATGTTGGAATGTTTCCCCAGCATTTTTAAGCCCAAATGGGCACCACATTATAACAAAAAACTCCTTCAGCTATGATAAAGACCGTCTTCTCAACATCTATTGAGTGCATCTTGATCTGCTGATAACCAAAGAGAGTGCCTAGGAAGCTCATCACTAAATAACCCAAAACTGTGTCCAACAAAGCATTATCCTTGGCAGCAGGTAGTAGTCCTTTGGGTAGGCGACATTTAAATTTGTGAAGTTGACACGAATCTGCCACTTCCCATTGGCCTTATGAACCATGACGACGTTTGATAGCTAGGTGGGATACTGTACCTCCTAGACATATCCTATTTTTTGTTGCTTCAACACCTACTCTCTGATGAGTCTAGCCAATGCAGTTGTTGAGTCCTCATTGTCTGCTTGACCAGCTAGATGTAGAGCTCACGTTCAACCGACGACAATTGACATCAATCAGTATTCCCGACATCTCCACATAAGAACAACAGAAAACATCACAATGGTCCTGAAGTGTTTGAATTAATAGTTCTCAGTGCTCTGCAGCAAAAATGTCACTTATCAAGAAAGATTTACCTGGTCATCTTTGGCGACGGGGATCTAACGGGTGGTTTCAGTGGTCTCGAGGCCACCCTCCCTCCGGTTCTGGAAGTTAAGTGGCTCCTGCTCTACACTCCCTACTACTCGGAGGTAGCAGACCCACAACTGCTCCAAGTCCCCCTATGAGTGATTACATCTCCATCTCGAGTGAACTTCACTGTAGCCTGGTAGGTGGACACCACGACTTTGAAACGATTTAGCAACGAATGACCAAAGATAATGTTGTAGGTGGGAGATTAGTCCACTATCAAGAAATCTTCCATCTCTGTGAATTTATTATCCTCCTCACCTTGGGTAACCGCCAACGACATTACACATTACACCTCCTTCTTTTCTGGATGAGGCTTTATGGAGCTTTTATGGCACGAGCTTTGTCATGCCTCTGGCCAGGTTGTCCTGGGCCACAATCTCCTTCAACTTCCCATCTTTTATAAACTATTCAATGAGACTCCAGAGGTACCTGCATTCCTCTGTGTCGTGGTTGTGATCTCGGTAATATAATACTTTCTTACATCCCAAAGAAAGCCTCTGGCTCTTATTAGTGCGGTCCTGGATGACACCCACAATTTCCACTATTGATACCCTCAAAGGGGTAACTTGCAAGCCGTTAAAATCTTCTTATGATTGTTCATAATGTTGTGTCGGCCCCTCATAGTACCGGGCTGGCCATAGATCATGGTTTCTCGCTTGAACACCTTGTTGGTTGTATCGACCCACCCACTATTGTCGTAAGAGGATTGGCCAGTGGTCTGTACCCCCCCCCCCCCCCCCGCCCCTTAGCTTCAACCCGTCATCGAGGGGATCTCTCTTTTGAGCATGATGCTCTTTCAGCTCTATCTTCGGGCACTCTCCTCCAAGAGAATGTTTTTGTAGGCTCTTTCCAACAGCTTGGCCAAGTCTTAGGGTTCATTTATTTTGAGGTAATAAGAAAACCACTCGAGCCTCAAGCCTTATTTCAAGGCAGGAACGACCGCGTAGATTCGGAGGTCTTTCACCCAACATTTCTCTCTGGAAGCTACAGCCGGCTTGGTGTGCAGTCCTGGATTGTCTTTGGAGGGCCCCGCGATGCCACGTCATATCTTCTGCTGACCGCAAAATATCTTTGAGATTCGTGCTGACAAATTTTTTATATACAATATGGATAAATCTAAATTTAAAAATTTTCTAAAATTCCTAATTAAATTTTCATATCTTCATTCATAGCGCTCAAACCATTAATATCACATCAAAAATAGTACTATTTATTTAAAAGTAATATAATTTTATAGGTATAATTTTGTTCACCAAAATATTATGAATATAAATATGAAAGTTTCATTACATATTGGATACATAATTATACATAATTTATCTGGTTTATATGTTGACTTTCCTAATACATAAGAAAAATAAGAACTACTTTATCCAAAGTTCTTATCAGAATCTGTCCAAATAGCCATGTGTTTTTATCATAGAAATTGATAGACAATTAAATCTTTTCATAAAACAGGAAGAAATTTAATTCGATTTGATTGATTTAGATATAATGAGTAGTCACATAACATTTATCATCTTGTGTCGAGCGAAAGCTTTTTCTTGAAGTAGTTGAAGCCACTTAATAAAGGAGGTTTGTTGGAGAGATGGCAAATGCAGACCATCAAAACACACATATTTGGTTCAAAACGAAAGCTATAATGAAGTTATAAATATCAATCCATGCTCTAAGAAACTATAGCTTAACTTTTAATGATATTAAAGTTTAATTAATTATATAGTTAATCTCACGCCAACAACTACCTCATTTTGGTGATCATTGTGCTTACTCTTCCAACACATCATCATCATTAATAAGAGTTATTCCAATTTCTATGGGGTAAATGTGTTGATGGTAATTATATATTACTCAACTTTATCTGAGGAAAAAATTGTTAATGGTGATGATTAAATTTAAGAATCTTGCTTCATCTCCACTAATAGCCTGAGCATGATTATGACATTACACTGGCTTGTATGTTGTCTGATTGGTTCGAGCTTGAATTTGTTCTTTAGACGTGTAGAACCAAAAGATAGTGGCTTGAACCAGCTGAGATTGAATGATCCTCATTTCGCCGGCCAGCACAAGGCTAGTAAGCCAAACAAGTTCATGAGCATAACACAACACCAATTTGAGACCTCAAAATATGGAAGAAGGTTCAACGAAGCACCGATACGTTAGGCTAACCAAGAAGGGTCCACCACCGGAGGACGATCATGACAAGATGACCACCGGAGGCTGATCATGACAGGTCGACCTCTAGATGTCAACCATGTTAGGATGACCACCAGAGGTCAACCATGACATATCGACCACAAGAGGCCAACTATGACAATTTGACCATAAGAGATTGACCTAAGAGAAAATCCAAGAGATATCAATTATGAGAGGCCAAGTATAAGAGGCCTATTACAAGAGATCGACTATAAGAGCCACCATAAGCATAAGACTTACCAACTTTGCCGAAGGAGCCAATTGGGAGAAGATTTCTCTAACACGCCAATTCTTTAGAGGAGATATAACCAAATAAGATACTTACAAATCTAAAAGTTTAAAAATGATAAGTATAAATATCCCATTTTCTAAAGAACAACCCCTATAAATAAGGAGTTAAATGAAGACACGATTCAGACCCTACCTTTTGAAGAACATTTGCCAAACCCCCTTTGAATTCCCTACATCTTGCTCATTTTGATCTTAACTCAGCTGCTTTACTAATCTTTCACTCCCTCTCTCTCTCTCTCTCTCTCTCTCTCTCTCTCTCTCTCTCTCTCTCTCTTCTTTGATTCTTTTCTTTCGGAGAATATTCATTGTGTGTGATTCACTGATAGTTCTGGGTTCAACATGACAGTTAAGTTTGGATCCAAAATTATTTTGTTATTGAAATAACTAAAATCAATAGTTAAACTTGAGATAATGTTGATTTATTAAAAAACCTAATTATAAAACTAATTAATTTTTTTTTTCTGATTGGATGGCTAGAAATAAACTATTAAGATTAAAATTCGAGAAAAAAATTAAAATATGTTTTTATTTTGTATAATATTAACAAAATTCAAGAATGAAGTGCCATAAATCAGTATTTTATATGTTGTGTTGGTGACAAAAATCTTTTTTGCATCAACATTCATCATTTAAATCATATTAAAATAGTTTTAATGTTTATAACTATATCATCGGATTCAACTCTCGATTGAACCATCAAACTTTAGACTCTTCTTAGCCTTGAGCTTGATCTGAGCTAACAGATTGGATCCACTTCCGAATGTTCATTTAGTAAACTCAATGTGTTTGTTCAACTCCTCTTAACTTGGTTGCTATTTAAGCCAAAATAAATTAAGAACTTGATTATATTTGGGAACATTAAGAGCTTAATACAATGTACATGTTTATTAGGATGTATATACATGCATAAAAATATATTTAAATACATTCATATATGTTATATAATAATAGAATATGTAATTCATTTTTAGTTGTATATTTTATCATTAAAACCATCTATTAAACTCTAAGGGTATGTTTGGGGCAACTATAGCTTATTGAATAATCTGCTGATAAGTTAGGTGTTATGACTATTACAAATTTTTATTTTTTTGGAAAAACCAAACCGTTGCCAGATACCTGTCAGACGCGGTGTGAAAACATTATTTTCAGCATTTTGAAAATGCATAAGCCGCCAAAACACAGTTCACTCAAATAGATCAGATGCGTTTTCAAAACGCCACCACACCAAAAAAACTGCTCCAAACGGTCAATAAGTTTCAAGAGCAACACGTTTTAAGTTGGGGATAATTATGAAAATGGCAATATTTTCTCATGCAATCAAAATTATTAATTAAAAAAACTATATCATCACCCATGTTTGGTTCATGTTCATATTAGTAATAAATGATTAAAATTTAATTAAGAATTTTTAACTTTCACAATGAATTTGAACTCGATTCATATTCGAATTCATAATTGATGGAAAATTTTGAACAAATCACACTTCCTTACATTTTGCTGATGTATGCACTTAATTGACATAACAAATAACTCATTTGAAAAGCCAATTCTCAACTATTCAAAGAACATACTTATGTCCTTGAGATTAAAAATGCTTCTGAATAGCCACCAACAATTTTTCAATATTCGGCTTGAATTTTGAGGTATGATACGAATTTTGATGTAAATTTCTTAGCAAAAAATATTCAAACTTTGATAAAAAGTCATCCAAAAGTTCAATTTTAGTAAATTTATAATCAAATTGACTTGCTCGACGAGATGTAGCCAAAAAAAAAAAAAAAAACTATCCAATTTGAATTGAATCAAGCCCGAATCAAGGAAATAAACAAATTTCGGAAGCTTTTTGAGCATAATTGAAAAGTCAAATAAATGTCAAATATGCATGCTTATAATCAAATCGAGCGTCTCGACGAGCCAATGATCACTCAATTTCGACATCATTAAGGCCGTCAAATGTGCATCAAACATCGTCCGATCAAAGGAATCTCTCTGGGTCGTCCGATTAAGAGTGTTTTGGATTTCTATCTTATATGCAATTTGGACTCCATAAATAAAGCCCCAAACCTCACATAAGGAAATATCTAGACCTCAGGGCAAGAACAAGTCCAGAGCTTACAGAAGAGGGAGTTGCAGCTTGCATCCAGTGTTGAAAATCTGCTCATCTCCACCTCAGACCGCCGCCACTTCTAGCCACTATCACTTCCTGCAGCTCCTCGGGTCGCCGCCTCTTCCAATTACAGCCACTTCCGGCACACACCCCCGCCTCGGCAACACCTTGGTCACTTCCGACCACCACCGCCGCCTCGGAACAACTTTGATGCTGCCTTTTCTGGTCGGTTTCTTGAGTAGCGACCTCTTCCGACTGCTGCCTCTTCCATCAGCCAACACCGCCTCGGGCTGCCTTCACCGCCGCCACCTCGGGTCATCGCCTCTTTAGGCCATCACCGCTGCCTTGTGTCACCTTTTTCGTTGCCTCTTTCAAAAATCCCCGCTTCACTGCCGCCATTGTCTTAGGTCGCCTTCACTCTGCTTCTTCCAATTGCCTCCTTTTTTGGTCATTGCCTCCCCCTTGGGTTGCCTTCGCCGCCACCTCTTCTAGCCTTAGTTGTCGCCGCTTCTGGTCACTATTGTTTCTAACCGCCACTGCCTCCTCCAACCAACTCCGGTCACCGCTGCCTTGGGTCGCATTCACTGCTGTCTCTTCTGGCAATCAACACCACTAGCCTACGCTGCCGTCTCCACTACCACCACTCCCACCCTACCACGAAGCAACAATTCTTCCTACACACAGACATTGTAGCCAGATAAATTGCGTAACCTCTTCCCACCTGTGGGACGAGGGAGTGCACTGGTAATTGCCAACTACGACCTACATTGTTCATAGCTTGTGCAGCTCCAACTCCTGCTTCCATAGCCTACAAACATCAACACAGCTCGCCACTACGATCTAGGTCACAAATTAAGACCTACATGGTTCATAGCTCGTGCAGCTTTGAACTTCAGCTTCTGTGACCTACGGATGTTGTCACAGCTCACCACTGTGGCCAACTTGACCAACTATGACTTATGTGGTTCATAGCTCGTGCAACTCCCTACTCTGGCTCCCGAGGCATACTGACACTATCATAACTCACTACTACAACTTACGTGACCAACTACGACCTATGTAGTTCATAGCTCCTACGCCTCTCGACTTCTCGCCTCGCAGCCTATGAAGGTCTTCAGAGCTCTCCATTACGGCCTACGTGACCAACTACGACTTACGTCGTTCATAGCTCGTGCAACTTTTGACTTTGTCTTCTGCAACCTATAGATGATGTCACAACTCTCTAATACAACCCACGTGACCAGCCACAACCTATGTGGCTCATAACTCATGTGAAATTTGACTTTGGCTCTTGTAGCCTATGGACACAATAACAGTTTGACAAAACGGTCTACGTGACCAACTAATGCCTACGTGGTTCATAGCTCATGCAACTCCCGATTCCGACCCTCACAAGTCACTATGACCTAAGTGGTTCGTAGCTCGTGCAGCTTTCAACTCTGACCCACATTGTCTATGAATGTTGTCGCAACTCACCACTACAACTCATGCGACCAACTGCAACTTATGTGGCTCACAACTTTTGCAGCTTTCTATTACGACCTCAGTGGTCAATCGAAGCTCCTAAAACAACTATCTGCAGCTCACATGATCAACTACTATCATGGATTTCAACAACTGACCACCATCTACAACATTTATGGTAGACTTATAGCCTCCGTAACAACCGACTATGACCTTTGCAACATACTTTCATTGAGAACTACATTCATTACAGCTAGGCTACGACTATTATCAATTAAACACTGTTATACATTTATAATGATTATCTTTGCATTTTCATCTTCCCTATTTCAAGAGAAGAGTGTACTCATTCTCTCAAAATTATATAGTGGATCATTTCATATGGGCTAGATACCGTGGTTTTTTTCTCTTTCTAGGGTTTCCCAAGTAAAAATTTCTTGTGTCGCTAAGCGTTGCTTACTTTTATCGCAGTGTATGTCGGATTTTCGTCCAGCCGTAAGACGTTAATACATAACTTACCGCCGTGAATTTTCTAACACGCATCAGCTTCCACGGCCAATAGAGCCAATAAAAAACATCCTTTTTCAACTAAAACACGGCCAACTAAAACCAACACGAATAATTCAAAGCTGAAACTCAATAACCAAACAAAAAATAGCTCGTGCATCTTTATCTTAACGAGTGGGAATACATAATTTCTTCCGCTTAATGAAGCATATCTCTGAATTATGCTCTATCTCAACTCCATTATCTTCCTTGCATATCTTGAAGTAGACCACCTTCTCCTTGTTTCATAACTCTGCATTAAACCTGTTCTTTGTACACTTTTCATGATCCAAATCCTTGTATTAATCCCACCTCCCACCTTGACCAGCTCATTAAGTCCTTCTTTGCATTGTTAACAGTTTCATGTTGACAGCGGTAGTCTGGAGCATCATGATTATACTGGAAGTAGTCCTCATGGCTGATGTAGTTAGATCTGCTGCTTTGGTGTGAATAATGTCATGTGTCAGATTCAATATTATAAAGAATTTAATATGGTTGGTGAGGCTAAATAAAATCATTTGTCATGATATCTTACTGAATATATGACATAGAAAATTCATGACATCAAGCATCCATGGAGTGTGCATGGTTAAGTGGAGCAGAAATGCAGAAATTCCGAGCTTCAGCAAAGATGAGCTGGTTGTTTCCTCAGTCATTGAAGAGGAGACACAAATGTGAGAGACATAATGACTGTAGGATGCCCTTCTTTGTTCTTTATTGTTGATAATTTTAGGGCAAAGAAATCACAAGAATCGACACAAATCTATAAAGAATCACAGAGATTTAATGAGATTCGACAAAGATGTCTACATCCTCTAGAGCAGAGCTACAATTTTTTCTTCAATTCAGAAAAAAAGTACTAGATACCTATGGTTACAAACAATATATATATATATATATATATAACCGTGACGTACAATATGTAATTACAAATTTACCCATGTACGTACAGCGGGGCCGTTGCCCCCGCACCCCCAACCACATAACGAAACTCCCCCGATTGGACAGATGTTTCCGCTCCGCTGGCTCGCTCCGTTCCACTCCAACATTTGTCCCTTATCTGATATATGAGTCATATCTAACACTTATGTTATGAAATATTTTGATTTTGTGGATATTTATGGAATACACTGCGAGTAATCATTTTGTATAATTTCAATAAATGCAATATTTGTAATGTATGAGGTTATCTGGATTATTTATAGTCTTCTCTTTCATTTTCTGCATGACAGGTTTTAACGCAAGTTTCTTTGTCTTCAGTTTTAAGTTAGATTCTAAAACAGGTGAGATGATTTAAGGACAAATTGATACAAGAAATTAATGCAAAAACAGTATCGAGTAGGTGTAGGATTCATGACCATGAAAACAGCCTATAAAATGAAGCAGAAATAAAAAGTTTGAATCATAGGCCAGCATGAAAGATTACGATTTGAAGAGACACCAATGTTTATCTGCCATTCTAAGGAGCTATACAATCATATAGGGCCCGGGGGGTTTCCATCAAGATGTTAGTAATATTGATGGCCGATTTTATGTTATATATATATATTTTTTGGGAATTCAGAGTGCTGTAAGTATAAATGCGCACCTTGTTTTCATCATGATTTCTTAGGATGAAGTACATTATAGAGTACACTAAGCAATTGCTACACAAAATTATCAAGTCTTTTATCTTTTGTGGACCATTAAAAATGAAAAGAAAAAGTAATGTACACTTATGCTTTAAGAGTGTTATTGTTGTTTCACATTGCCATAAGCACATAGTTAAATGATTTTTTTTTTTTTTGGTTTAGTCTTTCTATTTGGTAATTATATAGAGTTATAAACTAAAAGTTGATAGCATCTATATCTACTCCGCGAAACAATAAATGTCAGTTGTTATAATTTGCACCCATGAAATCTCTTTGAGTCATTCATATAAACAAACTCTACTATTTATAATTAATTCGCGCAGACCTCTAATATGAATTTGTTGAATTCAAATCAGTCCCCCGAACCGTTCCACAGGAATAGAGCCGGCTTCTGGGGGAGAGAAAGAGAAAAAGAAAGGTTGCCCCATCGGGGGCAAATAAGGGTGGTCCCCAGACTAGACGGTCCCTTTTATTCCACATAAATTTAAGTTATAAGTGGTGGTGGGGGTTGGGGGAAGGGAAGCAATCTCCCTACAATTGGGAGAGAGAGGGACAACATAAAGGGATCCCTTTTACATCCAAGGGGTCCTCTATATAGAGAGGAGAGAGGGGGGAGAAGAAATTACATATAACCCTCTATTTAAAGTGGAGCAGCGAGGAGTGATCCTATCTTTTTTGTGCTTGAATCTGCCTCGCCAAAGTTTTCCCACTAGTATCATTGGCGTTGAGTGGTCAACCTAGGTTGTCATTTGCGGCCGACCACAGTGGCCAGGAACCTGGAGATGGTCAGTCGGTTGATGTTCCATGTGGCCGACCCATGTGGTCGACTGAGGTGGCTGGTTGGTTGCACTTCAAATGGCTGGCCCAGTGCTAGCAGGTGGTTGTCGGCAAGGATGACTGGCAGTGAGAGACTGGCCAAAGTGTTCAGTCAACTATATGTTAGATGGCTAGCCAACAAGTAATGGCCAACCAGGATGTTCGACGGATTGGATTTTGACGCTTTGTATGTGCTAGCAATAGCTTCGACAAGGTGGCAAGTCGATGGTAGAGCCTCTCGGAGCCATCCGATAAGGTGGCAAGTCGATGGTGACGATTAGCCCAGCAGTTGAAGAGCCACGGATCGCCGCCGACGAAAGGGCATAACGATTCGTGCTGAAGGCCACAAATCGCTGATTGGTTTGCCTGAGCGTGGTCGCACCCAGGCCTGAAATTACCACGCCGAGGTTCTCTAGGGTGTTGTCATGCCTAGGCCAAGCGTGACGATGCCTAAGTATATTGGGGCATGATCAGGCCCAAGCCTCGCATGACCACGTTAGGCTAAAATAAAGGCAGACTCCCCTTTTGAGCAATTTTGCTACATTGGATCTAGGGTGATGTCTGCGCATGTCTATATGACCAAAAATGAGGTCAATAGTATGATTGCATCTTTAATTAACTTTATGATGTATATGTGTGCTTTATTCATTATGATGATGCTAAAGTATGCGCTTATTAGAAGGCAACTCAATGTATCTTATCTTATTTTTTTGTGTATATGTATATTATTTTTGCTAGTTTATATTTCTAGAGCCAGCTACCTCACACTCATGTTAAGGAGCATAATAATTATAAGGAAAAATATACTTTACTTGACAAAGATTCTAACTTTTGGTCCTATCTCTGCTTAGTCAGTTTTTGGATTAGATGTGATTGTTCGTGCTATGTTACTATTATGTATTCATTTATATGATATAGTATGTGTCCACTTATGATATGTTTTACTTGTTTCTTGTATTGTCATGCAATTTCATACCATTAATTTATTTATGCTATGTTTTTAATTACATGTTTAGGGTAGGATAAGCTTTAGATGAAGTAATATTTATAACGGTTGCCCTTTAAGTTAAAGTAAAAATCTAATTTTAAATTTTTTATGACTAAAAGAGATAGGTACAGTTAAGATTAAAGGTAAGCTTTAATAATAAGTAAAGATGTAAAATCAAAGTGACTTTTATTTTCTGAAGCATGTGAAAATGATTAGTAACTCACTAATATCTGATTTCTAACTATATTAATAACAAGTCTATATAAAAATTCATTAATATTTATAGGAGCAATGATTATTTGTAAAATTAATACTCAATACTCTAAAATTTAGTCACTTTTCAACTTAAATGTTATATTCTTAATATCTTTTAATCTACACATTTTTAGGTAAGGAAGAAAATGAAGATTTGACTTAAAAAAGAGGTAGTAATCAAAATAATTGAAGAAACACTAAGAAATAGTAATCCTCTATGAAAAGTAAAAGAAAAAGAAAAATATAGAAGGTTCATGTTTACAAGGGAAAAAAATTATTAAAGGAACATAATAGGAAAAGCTTAAGGTTAAGCTCAAATTAAAAATTAACTTCAATGCTCTTTCTAATAAGTCAAAGAATCAATATCTTTCCTAACTTAATACTAAGAATTTGTACCCATAATGATAATTATGAAATTAACATTATTTAAGTGATCAGATGACTAAGTTATATGTGTAAAGTATTAATTTCATGTAGTCTGATTTAAAAAGATTTATCTTGATATAGTATTAGTATGAGTTATATTAGGATATTAGGAGGTTGCTATGAAATTATATCAAATTAAGAGATGTTAACTTTGACGTGCACATTTACTAATTTATTACTAAGCATTAAAATCCTTAATCCAAAATAAAATCTTTCACAAATTCTAATTCAAGGTTTTAAAATTACTTAAAGATCAAGTCAGTTTAAGTTTGGGAAAATTTAATGAGAAGAAAATGCCATGTGATTTTTCTATACTCTTTAATTTTACTTTTTTGCTTTTCTTAGGTATTTGTGCTTGTTTTCGTATGATACATGTAAGAAGTAGAGTTGGAAGTATGGCGCCAAGTGTTGGATGTTCGGTGCCAGTCCTAAAAACTTGGCGCCTAAGATTGGAAGTGTGGCACCAACCCTAGCACCAAGGCACCTCTTCACCATGTTGAACATCAAAAGAGACAAGCACTAGGGCATCATTCTAGCACCAAGATGCCACTTCACTTGACGTGAATGCACATAGAATTTGGAAGTTCTGTGTCATTCCTCCAGCACCAGGGCACAACTCACTGGTGTGCACATACAAAGCATAGGGAAACTTGATGCCACTATTGGGCACCAACGCACCTCCCCCCATGGAAACCTGATTTCACTCTTCAAAATTAAGGCACCTACTCAAGAGGCCAAGTGTCACCTGCATATGTTTAAGTGCCAAGTGAAGCATTTTGGTCATTTTGAGGGTTTGTGGCAGAGAGAAATGATTTAAGTATTTTATCATTCTATTCATGACACTGAGGGAGAAGGTAGAGTCAGGAGCAGTCAAAGCACTTCAAAAGAGGAATATGTTGCGAGCATAAGTGAGTGTTCTCCTTAGTGAGATCAAGTGTAGGAGAGTGAGATTAAGCATATTATATAATTTGAGGGGGAGCAAAGGAAGTGGATTCGTGTAAACACTTATATATTAGTAGAGCATCTTGGTGAGATTGTTCTAAATTATATTTACTTTAGTTTTGAAATGAATTTCCTGTTGTATATCTTTATAATGAGTAGGACTAAATATCTCACTCACTTGAATTAATAATCTATGCTTGTTAGTACTTTCCATGAATTGTGATTAAAATTTTGATTATTTCATGTTAATATGTTAACCTTTTACAAATAATTTCTATATAAATTGGTCATTTAGTTTATTAAAACAAATTATGATCTAGTACTACAAGAGTGGGCTAGTGGAATGATTAGGTTAGCATATACTACTTTAAGAGAATATGAATATTGATGTTAGAGTAGTGCAACCACATAGGAAAATACGAAAACATGAGAGTTTTTTAATGTTTAGGAAACTAAGTGAAAATATGAAACACTACTATTTCTTAAGACCATGAGAAGAGGCTAAGGAATAATGTTGCTCTTGGTTGTCAATGACATTGGAATCACGTGGTTAAGACTATCTTAATGCTAGATCCAATTTAAGGGAGATTTTATCACTTGATTAAAACCCTAAACTAAGTTCATAGGATTCAACTCTTTGGAAAAGTTAGGTTTAGAAACTTTGAAAATTCACCAAATTTTAATTCTTTGAGCTAGGTTTAAGACTATTGAACTAAATCTTTTCCTATTTTGGAAATTAACAAGTTTCTTGTAGGATCGATACATGGACTCAAATCAGTATATTACTCGGGCGATACATATACTTGCATTATAATTGTCTGTTTCATAATGGTAGAGGCATCAATAACCTACACAAAATATTAAAAGTGTGTGTGCAATACAAATTACGGAGTCCAACCATGGTTTACTTAAGAGAAGTTAGAGTACAATTATAATGTATTGAAGAAACATGCACCCAAGCAAACATAAAATCTTTTCAACAAAAAATAATCAAGGTTTACAACAAAAAAATAATAAAGTTGAGCCATATAAAACATTCAAAATAATCATATTATGATAAAATATCGAGTACAATATGATTATACTAAATAAAAACAGGAGAATAACTATGTTGTACTGAAGCAAAATTGATTCACACTACTCTAAAAACCTTGTAATGAGAAATAGTTAAGATTTAAAACAACAAATTATGAAGGATAAGTTACACAAAAAGTTGAAAGTGTGTGATATGATAAAAATATGAAGTACACTATAATTGTACTCAAGAAAAGTTGGAGTACAATCATGTTGCCTTTAAGAAAATTCAAACATAGAAATTTGAAAACCTTTCAATGACAAATAATTAAAGTTTTTAACAATGAAATAAGCATTAAACTCCATAAAATATTTAAAATATATGCACTATGACAAAATACAAGTATAACATAGTTGTACTCAAGAAAAGTTATAATATACAACAATATTTTAGTAAAAGAAAATATTTTTGTGGAATAGAACTAGTGCATTTAAACTTATGTGTGGATATAGTTTACCCGAGTAGAAAGAAGAAAAGCAGTCAATTAGCCATCATATGTTGTATAATGAGTTAGCCTCATCTTCATTGCGACCAAACCGACTCCTAAATTGAATGTCAAGTGAGAAGAGAAAAGAGGAGCCCTAAATTTAATGTCGGGTGACAAGGTGAAAAGAGGAGCCCTAAATTATGTCAGACATGTGTCAACTCATATCCATACAAAGACAAAGCCAATGAGAAGGAAAGTAATGAAAAAAATATGGGAAATTAAGAAAGATTTCTTAAATTATTGAAGGCTCAATGGATGCTTCCAAGATTCTAAAATATTATCTAGCTAAATTTGTGATCACAGATGTCCATCTACATAGATTAATGAAGAGGATCAACTTGAATCCTGCAGAAACTCTGATTAAACCTTACAAAACGTGCATTAAATAATACATTTCAGAACTACAAGTCCAAAGAAGCCCACAGGAGACACCTTTTATTCAACTAAAACACCACTACAACACCAAACAAGCCAACTAAGACCAGCACAATCAAAACAACACACAAACATAGAAACCAAACAACTTAAAATCCAACTACTTCCTAACAGTTGGGAATGCACTTCCTGCACTTAAAAAAGCACTTCTCACGAAAATGCTGCGTCTCAACTTCACCATTCTGGCTGCATATCTTCAAGCAAATCACTTTATTCTCCTTGCAGAACTCTGCACTCAGGCATTTCATGATGGTCCATCCTCTATCTAAATCAACAGTGCTGATCCCAGTTTTACCAGCTTCAAGTCCCTTGCTTTCTGAAATAAAATCAGCCCCATGGCTCATTTCTTCAACCATCTGTTCTCCATTAATGGTTTTCTGAAAGAGAGCAGTAGCGAGCATCATCATGACCACACAGAAAGCAGTCCTCATGGCTTATTTTGTTAGTTCTGCAGCTTTGGTATGAGCCAAATCTCAGTAAACGGATTCAATTATATAGTTGGGTTTGCATTATGGGACTATGGAAATTACTTTTGCATGATCTAACAGAAGCACAAGAAATACAAATTGCTTGATTGGAATCATGAAATGTGCATGCTTCAGTGGAGCAGAAATGCGGATGTTCTGACTTACCATTTATGTAATTAAACATTACGTGTGATGTTCCTGTGCAACTTCAAAAGTT
The DNA here is from genome assembly GCF_001263595.1 of Phalaenopsis equestris. Lineage (NCBI taxonomy): Eukaryota > Viridiplantae > Streptophyta > Magnoliopsida > Asparagales > Orchidaceae > Phalaenopsis > Phalaenopsis equestris. Next base: position 400,566 of record NW_018164743.1, read on the forward strand.
TTTTTCTCTTTTTCCTTCAGCTTTATGCAGAATTGCCTAACTAAATGCTACTTCAAAAGCTCAACCACCATATAAAAAGCTGTTGGGAGATTTATGACAATGAGTTAATTCATGATAGGCCAGAAGGGGAAAAAAGGACGGTCAAAAGTGATATCTGAGAGATGTTCTAGCTGTTCTTACGAGCTATGCATCATGTGGGGGATACAGCAGACTTAATGGTGTCAGAGTACTTCGTTGGTTGTAAACTCAACTGATGCTTTTTGAGATTTCTACTTTCTTTTGAATCTTTGTTGTCATTTTGGAAGGTTTTTGACAGTATGGAATTAGATTGGTGATTGCTAAATCTGTCCTGAGCACTTTCCTACGAGATGCTCGGTTAATTATTTGTAAGGAACCAGAGTAATTTGTATTTATTTTATTTTGGTTTGGAGAAGGACACAAGTATAAGATTTTAGTAGAAGTATGCAATGTTTTTAGTGAAAAATAAAGACTTCAATATTTCTGTACTGATATATTTTCCAATTTCCATATAGTGATTCAGACCCAGAGACCATGTGTTTAAATAATTATTCCCTGATAAAAGAACTCCTTGCATCAATTGTCACTCCCTCAGAAACAGATGCTTTTCTTTACACCATGAAGTATCTTTCATTAATATCTCATTGAATCAGATGGAGGCATCAAGTCACCCAGTCTTGAATAATCTTGCTCATCCGATATGTGTAAAATCAATCCAAGGTCTTAGCCAAATGCATCAATGGTGTCCATATTTCAATAACACTTTTAGGGAAAATGAAATGGAAGGAATACCGAAAAGATGAGCTAATGTGGAAATTCATTTTCAACTATACAATTTTACTATTGACATGTCACTAAAATCACGTTTAACAAGAACTAAGCTTGATGCAATTTGAATTTAGAAATTTCAAGGATTAAATTAAGCACCTTCTAAATTTCAATTTTAGAATACATTTAGTCGAAATAAGAGATTCGACAAGGCAAACTTAATAATACTATATATAATTCAATTTGAATTCAAATAAGTCAAGTTGAACATTTGAGGAATAGTTAAAAATTTTGAGATATTAATTAGAGGACTAAATGAGTTTCAAATCTTACTAACTTATTGCCAAATCAAACATTTTGATAAGAAAAATTTAATGAGCATGAGTTCACTTAATTTTGATGTCGTTAATGTATTCAAATATTAAAAAGGTAGCTCACATTTAAGAGAATCATTCTGGGTCATTTGATGAAGTGTTTTATTTTTTTATGGTCTTTACAAGGGATGTTACTCTCACAATCTATAAAAGAACCCCTACTCCCTGCATGAGGAAGAGAGCACAAGGATTTGAAGAAATAACAAATCACTACTAGACCTTCTATATGGAATTGACACCACTCAATCATCAGGTTAAGATTGTCATCTCACATTCACTATTGACAAATCGCCACCATCCAACCCTCGCTTTAGAGAGTCCGACCAAACCATCGTCATCTGATCATAATCGCTTCTCCACTACCATCTAACCATCGTTGCCAATCCTCACTATCAAATTTTTTCCATCCAATTATAAAAAATGAGTGACCTCCATCCATCCACTAGTGTCAAATTGCTTCCACCAAACCAACACAATTGGACCCCCAACACATAACCATTATTGTTAAATTATAGCCACCCATCTATCATTGTTGCTCAGTCACCATCATTGGATCGAAACCATCTAACCAATGATGTTAGACTGCAACCATCTATCTAACATTGTTTACTTGTCGTTGCTTGTCCACCGTTGTTGGACCAAATCCACTTTTTCACTATTGTTGGATATCCAATATTCATCCACAATTATCAAACTGTCATTTACTTGCTTTATGTTAACAAAAAAATTGTCTCCATATGGTACCGTTAAACTACAGTTACATGCTTGGTATTTTCAGTCTACATCACTCATTACTACTGCCTAATGCAATAGCATGTCCAACACCATTGGATCAACATCACCCATCCATCATTATCAAATCACTATATATTAATCATCATTATCATGTTGCAATTGTCCATCTATTATGATTGAATTATCATTGTTTGTACATTGCTATTGAATCATCATTGTTGGACCACCACCATCGAACAACCATTACACAACTATCACAATTAGGTAGTTATCATTAATTTAGTGATATTAGACCGTCATTGTTTGTACTATTAGCCATCAAATAACCATTATCAAACAATTTTGTTGGGCTTCCACCATTGTCAAACTTCTGTCTTTTGAGCAAAACCACTGAATCACCACTTATGCCCTACTATAGGTTATTAACCACCATCGCTAAGTCATAACCAATTGTCAACTGTCGCCCAATTTTGTTAACTTGATTATGGGCACTTGACCACAACACACCTATACACTGTTCAATCTTTATTTCCCGACTATGCTTGCCAAACCACGATTAAAAGCATATAGTTATCCAACTTCATTGTTATTAGACCACTATCATCCTTTTGTTGAATCCCTATCAATGTCACCCATTTATGGATGTTTGACTGCCGTCATCCACCTATGATCATTATATCATCATTGTTCGATAATGATCACATGACCAATATCATAAGACTATGATCACATAATCATCAATGCTTGAATAGCATCTAACCTCTGTTTCCTATCCACCATGGTCATCTATGACCACTTAACATCTAACACTCATCCACAATCACAAAGACCACCACATTATTATAATATCTAGAGGCTCAATTAAAGTAGACAGAATTTCATTGCCCATCTATTGTTTCTCGCCCACCATTGCATTATTGCAATAACTCGACCAGTGTTGCTTACTATGATTGGCTATTTAAAGCAACTTGAGCTTCGTCGTTCATCAATGGTTACTTGACCATAATCACTTAACTATGTTCTCTAGATCAGCATGCCTAACATGGTTGGTAAGCCTCCATTAATTGTCTATAATTGCTTGAATACCATCAGCTGAGTACAACCACTTAATCTTTGTTGTTTGATTACAATTACACTACCACTTATTATGATTTTTTGACATCAGTGCCTATGGATTTCATCACTCACCATTGTTTATAGGATCAATGCATACCATTTAAACATGTCAGTAGTTATAAGGTCTATATATGTTATCAATGCATTCTATCACATATATGGTTGAAACACAATGTTTACACAAGTCCTATATATCATTGACCTCATCACACTTCATCAACAACAATGTTGATGCACATGTTATCAATCTTTGCTAAATCATGTCATCCATACCTTGATTATATTAGAATATTTAGCTTGTTAAATTCTTTACAAAAAGAATGATGGCTAAACATTCTATATGATTTTTAACTACTATGTAATCTGAATTTATTCATGAATTACACATAAGAAATAGAGTGTAAAATAGAAGAGAGAGAGAGAGAAGCACAATAATTTGAGAGAGATGTGTAACATTTTATTCATAAAATGTTCCTCTATTTATAGAGAAAGAGGGTACAATATATGAAATTACATTTATGTCCTTGTTTTAATGGGGATTGGACAAGATATTATAGGTATTTTACATATGTGGGCCCAGATTCGGACTGTTTTAAGGCTCAGTCAGCTGGACTGACAAACTCTTGATAAGTGTTATCGGTCGGCTAAGCTTTTTGAATATTGTCGGTTGACTAAGCTAGTGAGGCCCACCGATCGGCCAGGTTCGATAGAGGCTATCAGTCGGCTAAATTGACTCAGTTGGCTAACTTGAACTGATTGGTTGGTCAAATCTGGTTCTCGACTCTCAATCCCTGATAAGAATCTCTCATCAACAATGTAGGCTAGACTATTGGATAAATCACCGTAATTAGGTAGGTAGCCTCCTTAAATGAAGATGCCTTAAAAGATGACTGAGACTCATCTTATTGATTCTTGATTATGTTCAGGGAGGTTGTTAGATGCCTTTGATAGAACTGTGGTACCCAAGGGGTTAGCTTCTCCATCGTGTTGGTTTCTTCATAGGGAATGACTCACATCCCCTTGCTTCACTTCTGATCAAATCACCTGGGTTCGGGCCATTTGGTTGCCTTGGTTAGGCTTGATATTGATACTTTCGACCGAACAATTGGGCCTTCGAGTATCCTATCAGTCGGCCCTCCTTTAACATGTCTTGTCTCGTCTGTGCCGTCAAATCTCCTCGAGATTCACACTAGCACTTCTTCAGTATACAACTACATTGTGCCAATGCCTTCCCAATTTATAAGGACAGACACTATTTAGATCTTGGTGCAAAGCTAATATCCAAATAGTCTATAATTGAGGCAATATATATAAATAGATAAATAAAGACAAGAACTAATGCCAGCGAACTACATCAAGTCTGGCAAGCCCATGTTTGGACACACCAACTACATGCGTGGGTGGAATGGAATTTCTCACTCTCAACCCTGTTTATTTTTTATTAACCATATCATATATTCTTATCCACAAAGCACACAAAATTAGAGATGTTAATGGTATTTGAAAAAAAAAATCTAGCAAATATAACTTGTTGGTGAAACACCTTCTGTTTTGCTGGGACCAAACTGTCAAATTCTTCATTTCATATGGAAGGCCACCTTTGCAAAGCCTGGTGGAAGTTGGTGGAATGATCCTAACAACAAAATTTAAGGGATGGATATGTAAAAACATTCTTACAGTACATCTCTTATAACTGCATTCCTAACAAAGTAGTGCAATTAGAGTGGAATGAATGTATTTTTTTAGAAAATTGGTGTCATTATTTTTCTAGAAACTCCATTATGTTGAACTCAAAGGCTTTTTATTTATTTTGAATCTGTGTTTTTTGGTAATCTTAATACAAAAGAAAAATATGAAACAAAAAAAAAGCATTCCATTAATTACACCTTTTAATTCACTTAAGAGTTCTTGAGCAAAATAGGTGCTATTTCATTTTTGGAATGCTTTCAATTATCTTTTAAAAATGTTTGAGGTGTTGGGAAACAAAGTATAAATTTTATACTTTGGGTGATAAGTGTAAAGATTGGTGCAGTTATGTTATGGAGCTTAAGTTTTATTCTGCACAGATAACATTATGCATACGTATTTTATCATTGGAAAGTTGGTTTGATAAGTGTTGCAAACAAACCGAGTGTTTGATGAGCTACGTGTAGAGCTGTCAAAAAAGCTTATTGTTCGCGAACAGCTCGTGTTCGGCTTGTTTGTTAAGTAAACGAATCAAATACGAACAAACCTTTTAAGCTTGAATTATAAATAAGCCGAACACGAACAACTCTTTGTTCTCTAGCGTTCGGCTCGTTTTAGCTTGAAATAAAAAAAATCAAATAATTATTTATATAATAATAATATTATATATATATATATATTATCTAGTTTAAATCATGAGAGCTCGCATAATCATATAGTTTAGTGTCTTCTTTTGCAAAGAGATGATGCAGGTAATATAGTTCTGTACCTTCTTTTGCATAGATTTGGTTCAGGTTTGAATTCAACACTTTACATTTATTTTTTCAAATTAATTTTAAAGAGTCAATTTCGAGCCCAACACGAACAAGAATATTTAAATCGAGTCGAACATGAACACACTGATCACAAGTCAATTTTGAACATGAGCCGATTTAGAACACGAGCAATTTCAAACGAGTCGAATGTGAGCCAAGCCTAAGCTTGCTCAAGCTTTGCTCATTTACAGCCCTAGTACATGTAGTTTAGCTCGATAAGAGCCTATTCACATTCGTTTGATTAACTAATCGAGAATGTTTGAACACTTTTATAAATATTTAATTGTTAAATAGAAAAACTTGAATAACTTCTTGTTTGATTTGTTTATGTTCACAAACAAAATTATTCAAAGCTCATGAATAAGCTTGTTTAAAAACTCGAAGATTAATTTTATTTAAATTTAAAGAATAAGCTCATGAATAACCTTGATTGGATGCTTATTAATAAGATTTGTTAATGCATAATTTAATATTTGTGAATAAACTCAATTAAAGCATAATTTAAAACTTATTTATAATAAAGTAATATAAATTATAATTTTAATTCATAGGATATAAACTAGGGTGAGCATTTGGTCGGTTTGGATGGATCCGTTTCAAAAAGTTGTTTTCTAGTGGGCAATTGAATTAATGGGAACCTTCAAATGAGAATTAATGCTCCATACAAGACCCAAGATTCAACTCTTTAGAAAAAGTAAATATAAAGTAACATTTTTCTCATCCTTGATGTTTTATTGAAATGGAAACAAGAAAAAATGGTAGTAGGCAACATTCTTCTTAAGTAAGATCCTTCATGTGGAGATCTATGCATGAAGTATTGCATGGAAGAGACATGAGATTTAATCAATGCTCTGTATCTCAAAAAAAATGTGCACTTGTCATTATTTTCATAATGCTTGGATGGAGTATTTGTTCATCTTAAACTCAATTGCTAAGCTTAAGAGAACGAAATGTAGTAACACTAGTAGCTTGTTGAAGGATTTCTTGTCTATAATTGCAGTTTTTGTCAATGAAAGATTATTGGTAATGCACCCAAAATCTAGCTTAGGTTTCATCAATATATTAGTTTTATTTTCTTAAAGCTTGTATTTTCCTTTTTGTTATGTCAAACAAAGAATTGTTAGTTATTTTAGCTATTTATCTATTTTAGATGTCTATTTTTATACTAACTTAATAACACTTAAAAATAATTTTGGATCTCTAAGAAGTGTTCTTTTAACTCTCTCATTTTATTTTAACTTTAGATCAAACTATCATATGTAATTTTTTAATCTAATATTAAAATATTAGTTACTTACATTTTTAGCTGCACTAAGAAGAAAAATTTGAATATCTACTTTATTTGATGTGAATTTTGTTTGGTTTTGTGAAAATAATTATATTTCTTCTCCATAAAATTAAAACACTATAAGAGATTTATATAACAATTTTATGTGAATCAAATAATTATTTAAAATAGTGAATCAAATAATTATTTAAAATATTAACTTCACGCATCTTGACTTCGGTTAGTATCAACATACGTTCTTTGTTTAAGGATTTAACAATCCAAATGGAATTCTTAAGACACTATTAAAATAATATATGATACAAAGGTATTCTAGTCAGGCCCACACTCTTTGTTGAGGAACGTTTTGAAGATTAGTATTTCTATATTTATTGAGTCTGTTGATTATTATATATAAATTTTGGTTGAAGTACTAGATTATACTCATCCAAAAAATCTTAAAAAAATTTTGGTGGAAGTACTAGAATATACTCATCCAAAAAACATTAAAAAAATTCAACAAATTTATGGATATTAATTCATTAAAATCATGTGACCAAAAATATAGGAGTGAGCATAACTTAATTCTATGAAGCAATATAAAAGTGATTAATAATTATGTGGTTGGCATAGCCTAACTTATCCTAGAATTCCACTATATATATTCAAGTAATCATGACTAATTGGCTTCTTAAGAATGGAGAAGCCAAAAGAATTAATGTCATCATTTCCTTAGGAGAAATCTTAATTTCACTTCTATTTTGGGCAAGAGAACCACCTCTAAGCTAATACTTATCTAACTTTGAAATATCTTTTTCTGAAATGATAACTTTTTAATGGTAACAATTTCTGTAGCCAACCATTATAAAGTTTGATACAATCTTAACACAAATAATTGCAACATAATTGCATTGCAATTATAATAGCGTTAGATTACTTGGTTGAGACAAGCAACTGAGAAAATTAAGAGTAAACTCTTATTGCTCTAGTGAGAAAGTATGAGAAAGTTAATCCTTAAGATTACAAATGCTTTACGTTGATAAAATATTAAATAATTATATTTATGTGTAGGAATATAAATATATTAATTTTAATTCATAGGATATATACTAGGGTGAGCATTTCGTGGAATTAGATGGATCCGTTTCAAAAATTTGTTTTCTAGTGGGCAATTGAATTAATGGGAACCTTCAAATGAGAATTAATGCTCCATACAAGACCCAAGATTCAACTTTTTAGAAAGAGTAAATATAAAGTAACATTTTTTTTATTCTTGATGTTTTATTGAAATGGAAACAAGAATAAATGGTAGTATGCAACATTCTTTTTAAGTAAGATCCATCATGTGGAGATCTATGCATGAAATCTTTCATGGAAGAGACATGAGATTTAATCAATGCTCTGTATCACAAAAAAAAGTGCACTTGTCATTATCTTTATGATACTTGGAAAGAGCATTTGTTCATCTTAAACTCAATTACAGGGCTTAAAAGAACGAAATGTGGTAATACTAATAGCTTGTTGAAGAATTTCCTGGTTATAATTGTAGTTTATATCAATGAAAGATTATTGGTATTGCACCTCAAATCTAGCTTAGGTTTCAACAAGATATTAGGTTAATGTTTTTTTAAGCTTATATTTTCCTTTTTGTTATGTCAAACAAAGAATTGTTAGTTATTTTAGCTATTTATATATTTTAATTGTCTATTTTTATAGTAACTTAATAACACTTAAAAATAATTTTGGGTATCTAACAAGTGTTCTTTTAACTCTCTCATTTTCTTTTAACTTTAGATCAAACTATCATATGTAATTTTTTAATCTAATATTAAAATATTAGTTACTTACATTTTTTATTCATTCACTTACTCACTTTAAATTTTCATTTACATACCTACTTTATTAATTATAAATTGATTATTACTCTCTATATATAAATGCAAAAAGCCAAAGGGGACTTAATTTTATCACTAAGTTTTTTTATGAAATAAAAATATATTTCTCATCAACAAAAGGCGAAATATTTTTAATCCTATGAGCTTAAACTTTTAGTCATGATTTTTATGAGCTCAAATTTAACGTGATACTCATTTAAGGTTGGATTTAAGGTTGGTATAATAGTGAGTTAAATCACGTTATGTCAAGCTTAAAATAGAAGAATCAAGACTAAAAATATCTAAATTATATATTTGTTCCTAACATAAACTTGGCTCATGCACATCAATTAAAATTGTTTGTTATCAGTGCAAAAATTTCTAATTTAAATTTGAAGTAATAAATTATTATAATTTTAGGTGTTGTGGATTTTAAAATTTTGACTTGCACACACACATTTAGAGTTAAAATTAAAAATTAACTAAAAACCAAGTACCAAGTAAGAAATTTTAATTGACAAATCAAGAACTATTTATAATGTTTGATATTAGATCATAATGTGAGGTGCAAATCTTATTATAGGACATGGCATATAAGAATGGAAATTTATAAACATAATTTTTCTTAACTATTTGGTTCAAAAATTAAAGTATTTATAAATATTGTGATGTAGGATCTACTTTTTAATAAAATGTAATAATCACATTTTTTATAATCAATCAAAAATTAAATTCAAATTATGTGCATTGATCTTAAAGTATGATCACGATAACACAATATGATCAAGTAATGATTTAAATTTTGATTTGAATTAATATTGATTGTGAATTTATTCACTCGCGTAGATAATGGTTAATGATAAGTCCTGATTATGAGTGTGACTATTAGCTCCTATCGGAATTCCAATCCTTAGAAGTTTTAAGAAAGAGAAATTGTTAGAGAGAAAAATAATTCTTAAACCAACTCATCTTTACCTTTCAAACCTTAGATCTTCAAGTTTGAGTAGTTAGGTTTTAAAGTTCTTACTACTTTTATAAAGAGAAATATTAGATCTCAATAAATGCTTAATTATTTGTTTAACTAGCTTGTTGTACTATGAGTGGAAAGTTCAATGGTTAAAGTAAATTTTGAATATCTAGCAATTTATGCTAGGGGCAATATGCATATATATATATATATATATATATATATA
>NW_018164743.1:410548-419918 GCF_001263595.1 Phalaenopsis equestris
TATATATATATATATATATATTCCTTACATGTGAAAATACAAATTTTTATTTCTTCCATTAATAAGGGAGAGCATAATAGAAATTCTAGAAGAAACTTTGAAATGAGTACTCAAAGAGTGAACACATACTTATGTTTTTCTTACTATGCTAATTAAATTACTTGCTTTAATTCTTTATTAAACTATCTTCTTGCTATTAATTGATTGATGTCATGTGATGATTAAATAATGTTGAATATCTTGCAAAAACAAAGAAAATATCTACTTTTTTTTAAATAATCATATTTTTAGCTGCACTAAGAAGAAAAAATTGAATATCTACTTTATTTGATGTGAATTTATTTTGGTTTTGTGAAAATAATTATATTTCTTCTCCATAAAATTAAAACACTATAAGAGATTTATATAACAATTTTATGTGAATCAAATAATTATTTAAAATAGTGAATCAAATAATTATTTAAAATATTAACTTCACACATCTTGACTTCGGTTAGTATCAACATACGTTCTTTGTTTAAGGATTTAACAATCCAAATGGAATTCTTAAGACACTATTAAAATAATATATGATAGAAAGGTATTCTAGTGGCCCACACTCTTTGTTGAGGAACGTTTCGAAGATTAGTATTTCTATATTTATTGAGTCTGTTGATTATTATATATAAATTTTGGTTGAAGTACTAGATTATACTCATCCAAAAAATCTTAAAAAAATTTTGGTGGAAGTACTAGAATATACTCATCCAAAAAACATTAAAAAAAATCAACAAATTTATGGATATTAATTCATTAAAATCATGTGACAAAAAAATATAGAAGTGAGCATAACTTAATTCTATGAAGCAATATAAAAGTGATTAATAATTATGTGGTTGGAATAGCCTAACTTATCCTAGAATTCCACTATATATATTCAAGTAATCATGACTAATTGGCTTCTTAAGAATGGAGAAGCCAAAAGAATTAATGTCATCATTTCCTTAGGAGAAATCTTAATTTCACTTCTATTTTGGGCAAGAGAACCACCTCTAAGCTAATACTTATCTAACTTTGAAATATCTTTTTCTGAAATGATAACTTTTTAATGGTAACAATTTCTGTAGCCAACCATTATAAAGTTTGATACAATCTTAACACAAATAATTGCAACATAATTGCATTGCAATTATAATAGCGTTAGATTACTTGGTTGAGACAAGCAACTGAGAAAATTAAGAGTAAACTCTTATTGCTCTAGTGAGAAAGTATGAGAAAGTTAATCCTTAAGATTACAAATGCTTTACGTTGATAAAATATTAAATAATTATATTTATGTGTAGGAATATAAATATATTAATTTTAATTCATAGGATATATACTAGGGTGAGCATTTCGTGGAATTAGATGGATCCGTTTCAAAAATTTGTTTTCTAGTGGGCAATTGAATTAATGGGAACCTTCAAATGAGAATTAATGCTCCATACAAGAACCAAGATTCAACTCTTTAGAAAGAGTAAATATAAAGTAACATTTTTTTCCTCCTTGATGTTTTATTGAAATGGAAACAAGAATAAATGGTAGTATGCAACATTCTTCTTAAGTAAGATCCATCATGTGGAGATCTATGCATGAAATCTTTCATGGAAGAGACATGAGATTTAATCAATGCTTTGTATCACAAAAAAACGTGCACTTGTCATTAGTTTTATGATACTTGGAAAGAGCATTTGTTCATCTTAAAATTAATTACAGGGCTTAAGAGAATGAAATGTGGTAATACTAATAGCTTGTTGAAGAATTTCTTGGTTATAATTGTAGTTTATTTCAATGAAAGATTAGGTATTGCACCTCAAATCTAGCTTAGGTTTCAGCAAGATATTAGGTTAATGTATTTTAAGCTTATATTTTCCTTTTTGTTATGTCAAACAAAGAATTGTTTGTTATTTTAGCTATTTATCTATTTTAGTTGTCTATTTTTATAATAACTTAATAACACTTAAAAAATAATTTTGGGTCTCTAAGAAGTGTTCTATTAACTCTCTCATTTTATTTTAACTTTAGATCAAACTATCATATGTAATTTTTTAATCTAATATTAAAATATTAGTTACTTACATTTTTTATTCATTCACTTACTCACTTTAAAATTTCATTTTACATACCTACTTTATTAATTATAAATTTATTATTAATATCAATATATAAATGCAAAAATTCAAAGGGAACTTAATTTTATCACTAAGTTTTATTATGAAATAAAAATATATTTCTCATCAACAAAAGACGAAATATTTTGAATCCTATGAGCTTAAACTTTTAGTTATGATTTTTATGAGCTCAAATTTAACGTGATACTCATTTAAGGTTGGTATAATAGTGAATTAAATCACGTTATGTCAAGCTTAAAATAGAAATATCAAGACTAAAAATATCTAAATTTCTTATTTTAATTTGAAGTAATAAATTATTATAATTTTAGGTGTTGAGGATTTTAAAATTTTGACTTGCACACACACATTTAGAGTTAAAATTAAAAATTAACTAAAAACCAAGTAAGAAAATCAAGATCTACTTATAATGTTTGATATTTGATCATAACATACGGTACAAATCTTATTATAGGACATGGTATATAAGAATATAAATTTATAAACGTATTTTTCCTTAACTATTTGATTAAAAAATTAAATTATTTATAAATATTATAGTTTAGGATCTACTTTTTTAATAAAATGTAATAATCACATATTTTATAATCAATCAAAAATTAAATTCAAATTATGTGCATTGATCTTAAAGTATGATCACGATAACACAATATGATCAAGTAATGATTTAAATTTTGATTTGAATTAATATTGATTGTGAATTTATTCACTCGCGTAGATAATGGTTAATGATAAGTCCTGATTATGAGTGTGACTATTAGCTCCTATCAGAATGCCAACCCTTAAAAGTTTTAAGAAAGAGAATTTGTTAGAGAGAAAAATAATTCTTAAACCAATTCATCTTACCTTTCAAGCCTTAAATCTTCAAGTTTGAATAGTTAGGTTTTAAAGTTCTTACTACTTTAATAAAGAGAGATATTAGATCTCAATAAATGCTTAATTATTTGTTTAACTATCTTGTTGTACTAAGAGTGGATAGTTCAATGTTTAAAGAAAATTTCGAATATCTAGCAATTTATGTTAGGGACAATATGCATGTGTGTGTGTGTGTGTGTGTGTGTGTGTGTGTGTGTGTGTGTGTGTGTGTGTGTGTGTGTGTGTGTGTGTGTGTGTGTGTGTGTGTTATGGAAGAGTTATGGGTTTTCGTTACATGTGAAAAGAATAGATTTTTATAACTTCCATTAATAAGGGAGAGCATAATATAAATTCTAGAAGAAACTTTGAAATGAGTACTCAAAGAGTGAACGCATACTTATGTTTTTTCTTACTATGCTAATTAAATTACTTGCTTTAATTCCTTATTAAACTATCTTCTTTCTATTAATTGATGGATGTCATGTGATGATTAAATAATGTTGAATATCTTACGAAAACAAAGGTAATATCTATATTTTTTTTAAATAATCATATTTTTAGCAGCAATAAGATGAAAAAATTAAATATTTACTTTATTTGATGCATGAATTTTTTTTTGGTTTTGTGAAAAAATATATACTTCTTCTCTATAAAATTAAAACACTATAAAAGATTTATATAACAATTTTATGTGAATCAAATAATTATTTAAAATATTATATTCACGCATCTTGACTTCGGTTTGTATCAACATAAGTTCTTTGTTTAAGGATTTACCAATTCAAATGGAATTCTTAAGACACTATATTAAAATAATATACGATAGAAAGGTAATCTAGTCAGGCCCACACTCTCTGTTGAGGTACGTTTCGAAGATTAGTATTTCTATATTTATTGACTCTATTGATTATTATATATAAATTCTGGTGGAAGTACTAGATTATACTCATCCAAAAGAGTTTTAAAAAATTACAAATTTATGGATATTAATTGCTTAAAATCATGTGAAAATTGAAGAATATAGGAGTGAGCATGACTTAATTCTATGAAGCAAGGTAAAAGTGATTAATAATTATGTGGTTGGCATACCCAAAGGCCTATTATCTACGTTTAGTCGGCCCCTAACTTAGCCTAAAATTCCACTATATACATTTAAGTAATCATGACTACTTGGCTTCTTAAGAATGGAGATACCAAAAGAATTAATATCATCATTGCCTTAAGGGAAATCTTAACTTTACTTCTATTTTGGGCAAGAGAACCACCTCTAAGCTAATACTTACCAAACTCTGAAATATCTTCTTCTAAAATGGTAACTAAATTTGTAGCCAACCGTCATAAAGTTTGATACAATCTTAAGACATATAATTGCAACATAATTGCAGTGCAATTATAATAGAATTAGATTACTTGGTTGAGACAAGCAACTGAGAAAACTAAGAGTTAGCAATTATTGCTGTGCTAAAAAAGTTAATCCTTGTGATTTAAAATGCTTTACGTTGATGTACAAAATGTGAGCTATATCATCAATGTAATATTAATGTAAAATTACAATGGTAACTAAATGATTATAATACTAGTAATTAAGTGGATACCCTTTATTTTTTCCTTCGTGAATTTGTACATAAAAAATAGAAGTTTGGGCGTTGGAAACATAAATACATAAAAATTGAGGGGTATGTACATTGAGGCAAAAAATATGGTGGAAAAAGGCAGTAGTACATAAGTTTTCTAATACATACAAATAAATACAAATTATGCGAAAATGACAGGAAAGATAAATTACACTCCTATCAGTGCAACAAAAAATTATTCCTTACGGACACGTGTACATACGGTGTGCGATCTCTACCGTCCATCACATCAAATTTAAAAAAAAAAATCAAAATAGGATCCACCGTCATACACCTTTGTTGTGGCTGCTTTATACCTACTTCCTTCCTCCTTCTTGGCCAAAAGTGATGGATTCAGTCGAGGCTCAATCTTCCCTGCAAGAAAGTAGTGGCAACTCAAGTATTTTCAAAAAGTTCTCTAATTCAATAATTTTCTTCCATTCATTTATGAATAAAGAACGTTGGATTTGAAGCAAAATAGTCATGTAACTACGGTACTTGAAGAAAAACAAGAATACAAGAAGATTGTTTGAATCAGGAAAATATTTTTTCTTACCGTTCATCATCTTTAGAATTATTCTAACTTTTTATAAATGCTTATGTGTACGCTTAAACAAGATTTTTTCAGGGGCACAACATAAGAATCTATAGGCCTTACGAGCTTAGAAGGTCCATATCCAAAGTTCTTAAACTAAGCCCACCTGTCGAAATGATAGAGCAAAGACCACATGCCGAATTGATTGAGCTAGCACCACCTCTTGAAGTGGTTGAACTAGTCCGGGTGTGAACGGGACACTAGAAAAAACCATCATTACTATAGGCTTGTATATGCATCAAACCTTACTCATGGTGTCGCCTATCACATGTTTCACGATCTTTCCAAAAAGACAACATGCATATATGTTGTACTCTACAAAATATAATTTTATAATGTCTTTTGTCTCATGTATAAAAAGACATCAAGAGGTGCTCTCATAAGAATCATCTTTCAAGATCTAAAAAAAGACCCCACGACCTCTGGGCCTCTCTCACTCCCCCAAGTTAATGGAAAGCAGATACCCTTTATTTGGGTCCTTCCTAGCTGTCTGAGGATCTTGAGAAAATATAGAAATATGAGCTTTTCTTGTACATCCATCATCTTCTTCCATACCTTCCTACCAAAAATGAGGTCTTTTCCGGGTTATATGACCTCATGAACAATACTGGATCCTACATTTATATAATTTCAAATGAATGCAACCATTCATTTCAAAGCAAGTTAAAATATATAACAAAGTGAAAACTATAACTAAAAATTTCTCACCCATCTTTTTTCATAAAAACAACCACAAAGAATAAATCAAAATGGGAAAATTATTTGCAGACTCGTATCAACCAAAGCCTCATATTTTATGCCTAAAGTACAAAGTACAAAATGTTGATGACAAAAGATGTGGCATACAGATATCTTTTACCAATCATTCAATAGCATATACCAAATGCTGCTTCATTGCAGCTACCAACTGCAGACCTGTAAAAGTATACTGTAGCATGCAAGAATTACTGTACAAATAATCATTTTTCATATCTCTTAAATGTTATGAGAATTTTAGTATTAGAAAAATATTGCCAATATCTATACATTATTATAGTTCTGTATTTGTGATAACTGCTTTATATTGTCAGGCACTGTACAATTTAATTAAGAAAATTAATGTTCTATTTTTTGCATTTTAATTTCTATAACGAAATTTACATAATGAATTTATGCATCTACTCCCCTCAGGATTTACTAAATGCTATGTATTCTAGTACTGCGGGTACTGTGATGAGCCTATATTTTAATATTTCATCCTTCACAACCAATTACAGTTCAAGATTATGGTAACAGGAACCCTCGGAATGTTGCTAGGCTTATTGGTGAAAACATTATGATGATGGCGATGTGACATGAAAGATAGAGGCCATGGCGTACTGCATGAACATAAATTTTTCTTAATAATGATGCAGAGATTAAAGAAGAGAGGAAGAAGAAGACGAATTTGAAAAGTGTGCTGTAAATTTCCTACTTGTATCAAAGATGGCAGATCTTACATACATATGTACAGCATCAACTCCGTTAGGACAAATGTTGGAGCGGAATGAAGTGAGCAAGGCAAGGGGAAGCATCTGTGTCAAATCAGGAGAGTTTTGTTACGTGAGTTGGGGGCTCCCGTGGTACGATAAATGAGTAATTCTGTAATTACATATTGTACTCCTGGGTTATATGTATGCCTATTTGTAAACCTAGGTCTTAATTATATATTTTGTACTCGTTTTCTGAATTAAATGAAAGTCATTGTTTTACTCCTGAGAATGTAGGCATCTTTGCCGAACCTCGTTAACTATTTCTGCTCTTCCTCTGAATTTATGTCGATTCTTATTTTTTTTTGCTCTAAAATTCTCAACAAACTCTTAGAATATTTAGTTTCCAGCAAAAAATTATGGAGTACATTCAATTTGCCTAGGAGCCTTAGGGCATCATCACTAGTTTTATAGCATGCATGTGAAGTGCGCGTGATAGTAAAAATTATTAATGAGTATAATTAACTTCAAAAATCAAAGAGAATCATCTGAAAAAAAATTATAGATTTAAATATTACTCGTTCCAAAAGCATCAATCTATAATCACAAAGAAATTAATTATACATGTATGTAGAATAAATCAGTAATTCAAGTTAGAAGTGGCAGTCAAACAACTTCAAATAAGACAGTAAGTGTTAAATTGTTTCAGGACTTTGGGCCTCAAATCACTCGTGGGCTCACTTAATTAGGCCAGACTTGTAAAGGAAGTGAAAGGGGGTGGATGTATGATTGCTCTGTAAAGAGCTTGAATCAACCCCTTAAGTCTAAGAAGAAAAAAAGTAGCAAGAAGGGAAACCATCAGAAGTAGGAGGCCATCTCTATTTATAGGGGCCTAGATGTTCTCTCCTATTCGTCGGGTTACTAAGAAAGTATACTGAATGATTATAGTATAGTATGATCACGATGTTTGTCTGTGCAGGTTTTCGATGGTAGTCTGCAATGATATGGATGTCATAAGACTCATAGGCAGGTGATGCCTGATATTGGGTTCCATCTAAGCTGTACTCGATATGTAAATTCAGTGGCTCAATGATACACCTAAAATATATAGTGTTTTTAAACGCATTTTTATACCTATTTTTGAGATATTGCGCTTTAATGGAAGATATTTATGTGTTTTTCTTTCAGGTACTTTATGGAAGATATTTATGTGTTTTTCTTTCAGGTACAAGTAAAAAGTTGAAAAATAATAAAATGAGTGAAAAAGAATCAATTGGCAGCAAAAATGTGAAATTTGTGCAAAAGTGTTTTGGCGCCTAAGCACCGATCCGGCGCTTAAGCGCCGGTGAAATAGAGAAGGTCGCGCCTAAGCGTCAGAGGTCCGCGTTTAAGCTTCAAAGGCAGTTATTTGACGGTTTTCTTCATCTGACCAAATTTTGAACAGACATTTAAGGTACCTCTTGGCTAAAGAGAATAAATTATGACCACTAGGAATGAAAATATTATTAAAAGTCTTGTGAAATGAGACATCCCTTGGAGAATACATTGAATTTGGACACATTTTGAAGAATTTTCAAGGCACCTCTTGGGAAATTTATAAAAGAAAGAAGTTGAGATATTTGAAGTGGGTACTTGAAAGTTCTGAAAAGAGTTTGAAGAGGATGAGTCCTGAGGAGTTTTGAGAGATAGTTTTGGAAAGATTTTCAAGCACCACACAAATTTACTTTCTTTTTGTTTTTAGTTTATTTTGAGAGTATTGTAAAAGAGAAGAGATTAAAAGGAACTTCAAAAGTTTGGTGGAGGATTTGAAATAAGTTTTTTATCTTTTGTTTTGAACTACTTTTGGTTTTAATCGAGATTTCTTGTTAGTTTGACAATGATTTCTGCTTTTAAACTAAAGTGTGATTTCATTTTCTCCATAAATACTGAGTAGTTTTTTTTGTCTTTCTCTTTAAAATGACAAGTAATTAAAAGTGTTGGATGGAAGTTGTGGAGAGTATTGATCTTTAAAGTTGGAAGAAGTTGTGATGATTTAAATCCATGTACTTCATTTACTTCTTAATTTGGCTTATCCAGATGTTAAAATTTGTTGTGAGAACATGTAAGAACCGGGTTGGTATTGTCTCAGTCAACAATTTGAAGGGTGTAGAGTTAGAGGACTTTAAAGTGACAGGTTAAAGCCCCCAACTTGGTTTATTGTTTTAGATTCTGATACGAGATGTTAGCCCCCAGGTGGAGGGAATCGAGAGAACTCTAGACTGAGAGCTGGTATCTTCCATACCTTGTCGGTCTTCAGAATTATTCAAACTTTAAGTTAGTCAATGTTCTTTATAGCATCTCTAGTAAGTCATCTCCTATTTGACACAACAAAATTAGCATACTTTCACAACAAAATTCCTATACTTATTACTGATTTATGATAAGGAGAAAGGTATTTTCATATCAAGTGATTTTCTTTTACATAAACTCAAGTTATCTTATTTAGTTGTTATTGTTTTGTCAAAATATCAAAAATACAAAAAAGAGATTTGAATTTTAATACTGTGAAAATATTTATAGTTTGAGTAATTGTCTTTTTAGAATAGAAAGTTTGTTGTTCAATAGTGCATATTGCATAATTTTCCTGTGGGTTCGATATTTAGGTCTTAATCAAAAAGTCCTATAGTACTTGATAATGATACGTATACTTGTGTAGTATCCCAATATATA
>NW_018164743.1:419962-423668 GCF_001263595.1 Phalaenopsis equestris
ATATATAAAACTTAAAGTATTAAATTCTTATTTTCTTCAGGATCAAGTTTTTGGTTCTGTTGCGGAGTAAGGAAATATAAGTGAAAATTATAATTAAATCATTATTATACTATTATATATAAGCAGTAGAGATCAAGTTTTTGGCGCCGTTGCCAGAGAAATTAAATAAGAAGATTGATTTAAAAGCAAATTTTTATTTTTAGAAAGTCTTATTTAAACTTTGAAAAAAAGTTATAGTATTTTATTTGGTGTGTATTATTTTATTTTATTTTATGTTAGTGTATGCATAGTTCAGGTTCTGAAGGACTAGTGCCCTAGAATTTTGAATGAGGAACATCTGTTAAAAAAATTAGAAAAATAAAAAAAATAAAAATCTTAAAAAATCTAAAATAATTACAGAAATGACAAACTAAAACAATCAAAATGTTAAAATTCATCAAGAATTTAGACCATTACAAGATTATGCCAACCCTATGGTAGATGAACTTCATTGTAGTATTCAAAAACCTACTGTAGTTGCAAATTCATTTGAGCTTAAACCTGTTATTGTCCAAATTGTATCAAATAATCAGTTTGGGGGATCACCAACTGAAGATCCAAACTTACTCTTGCCTATTTTTTTAGAATTATGCGTTACATTTAAATATGATGGTGTATCAGATGATGTCATAAGACTTAGGTTATTTCCTTTCTCACTGAGGGATAAAACTAAGATGTGGTTGAATTTGTTAGCACCTAGATCTATCAGAACTTGGGGTGATTTAACATAAAAATTCCTTGCTAAATATTTTCCACCATTAAAAACTGTGAAGCTTAGAAATGATATGACATATTTTAATCAGTTTAAAGGGGAATCTTTTTATGAAGCATAAGAACGATTTAAAGAACTCTTAAGAAAGTGTCAACACCATGCTATACTAGATTGGTTAATAATTCAAACTTTTTATAATGAATTAATTGGATCTTTTAGATCACTTATTGATGCCATTGCTGGTGGTTCGTTGATGTCGAAACCATTTCATGACGCTTATGCTTTAATTGAACAAATGACTACCAATAATTTTCGATGACCTTATTAAAGGGTGAATCCTAAGAAAGTAGCTAATATTTTTTGTTAGCAAATCAAGTTGCTACAATTTTAAGGAAGTTAGACCATTTTGGAATGAATTTTTCTCAATCAATCTCCATGATTGAAGAAAATTCATTAGGCCAAATGGTATATTCTCAAGCATCATTAGAAACTTTGAATGCCATAAATAACAAGCAAAATAACCCATATTCAAATTATTATAACCCAGGTTGGAAGAACCATCCCAACTTCAATTGGAATAATACTACTGGTGGTAATAATTAGCAATGGGGGAACAATCAAGTAAACTTATTGGGGAACTAAAACAACAAAGAGAATAATAATTATAGATCTACTTATCCTCCATGTTTCAACAGTAATCCACATTTCAAGGAGAATAAGTTATCTATAGAGGAAGTGGTGTTACAAATGGGAATTCAGTTACAAAGTCAAGGAGCTACAATTAGAAATATTAAGAATCAACTTGGACAAATAACAAATTCATCAATTACAAATTTATTAAGTAATAGATCCCAAGGAACACTTCCTAGCAATACTAAAATAAATCTGAAAGACTAGAATAAAGAGTAAGTAAAAGTCGTTCAACTTAGAAGCCGAAGAGAGTTGGAAGGTATCAAAAAGAAACTGAAGTAGAGAGAGAAGAAATCGAAGAATCAAAAGAGGACGCTCCAAAAGATTTTGAAAGACCTATTTATCCACTTAAAGTTAACTTAGAAAAACCACCACCTCCATTTCCTCAGAGACTTCGTTAATAGAATTTGGATAAGCAACTTTCAAAATTTATGGAAATTTTTAAGAAGCTTACAATTAATATTTCATTTATTGAAGCCTTAGAACAGATGTCAAGCTATGTAAGGTTTATGAAGGATGTCTCAATAAAAAAATGAAGTTTCAAGAAAATGAGACTATTACACTTAGTGAGGAGTGCAGTGCTATTATTCAGAAAAAGTTTCCTGAAAAGCTTAAAGATCTTGGTAGCTTTACAATTCCATGTGCAATAGGAGACAAATTTTATGGGAAAGCTTTATGTGATTTAGGTGCAAGCATTAACCTTATGTTATTACCAATATTTAAAAGACTAGGATTAGGAGAAATAACCCCAACTATTATAACTCTGCAGTTAGCAGATCGTTCAATAACTTACCCTAATGAAGTTATAGAAGATGTCCTAGTGAAAGTGGATCAATTTATCTTTTCTGTTGATTTCATTGTGCTGGATATGGAGGAAGAGATATGGAGGGATATGGAGGAAGATAAAGAGATACCTATCATTTTGGGGAGATCTTTCCTAGCCACAGGAAGAGCAATAATAAATGTGTAGAAAGGGGAATTAACAATATGCGTCAATGATCAAGAAAAAGATAATATATATATATGGACAGAAGCTTGAGGAGATGCCTAATTAAAAATAAAGATGATGATTTCTATAGAATTGATGTTATAAGATATCTGAGTGAATGTCATTTCAAAACTAATTATGAAGAAAAATCTGAAGAAAAAGATTTGGAACACGAGCAAGAAAAGGAATTAGATCAATGTGAAGATCTTTTTAAGGAAGATTCAAACTATGTTCGAGAAAGTTTTAAAATTTTGGACAAGATAGAAAAAGATAAATCATTTTGGTCATCAATTGAAAAACCTCCTGAACTTGAGTTGAAGTTACTTCCTGATTATTTAAAATATGCATTTTTAGGAGATTCCTCAACTTTACCAGTTATAATTTCCTTAAAATTAATGATGGAAGAAGAAGAAAGATGGATGAAAATTCTAAAAAAATTTAAAAAAGTCTTTAGATGGACAATTGTTGATATTAAAGGAATCAGTCCTTCAATTTGTATGCATAGAATTCATATGGAAGAGAACTGCAAACCCAGGGTTGATCCATGGAAGAGAACTACAAACCCAGGGCTGATCCTCAAAGGAGATTGAATCTTGTTATGAAAGAATTTGTAAAGAAAGAAATTTTGAAGTGGTTAGATGCTGGAATTATGTACCCTATTTCAGATAGTGTATGAGTTTGTTTAATTCACTGCGTTCCTAAGAAAGGAGGAGTAACTGTGACTGTGAATGAATTAATACTTACTAACAAGTTGCAGGGTGAAAAATATGCATTGATTATAGAAAATTAAATCTTACCACTAGAAAAGATCATTTTCCACTACCCTTTCTTGATCAAATGCTGGATAGACTAGTTGGGCATAACTACTTTTATTTTCTGGATGGTCATATGACAACGACTTTATACATGCTTAAAAATACAAATATTTAATACTGCTGCTAGAAGATTTAATTCCTCAACAACGGCACCAAAAACTTAACAACGATTATAAATTCAATAAAGATGTATATATAAAATATTCAATAATGGTAAATTCACACTTATCAACGCAAGTATACGTATCGCTCAAGTAATATAGGGCTCTAATGAAGTCCTAGATATTGATCCCACGGGGAGTAATATTAGAAATACGAACTAAGATTTTAGAAAAGCAATACTTAATCACAATAATGGAAGTCAAATTGTTTATCTGTCACTAATAGATAATTGAAATAAAAATATAATTTCAATAACTCCTAAATAACTAATTATACTAATAAAATTTTTAATGTGATATT
>NW_018164743.1:424262-430854 GCF_001263595.1 Phalaenopsis equestris
GAATTCATATATAAAAGCAAAGTCATACAAACTACAACAAGTAAATAACACTTATCTCTAATTCCTCCCCAAGCAAACTCCTCGAAGTTCCTCTAAATCTTTTCCTTTCTTTATAGCACACAGAATTCTTCTTCAAAGCGGCAAGGAGGAAGAAATCTCTCACTTTCCCTCCACTCTTACAACCTCTCGAAGAATTCCTCACAATTAGAATCTCTACACGCTACTGCGGCTCTTGGACGCTGTTCTAAGCTTCCAACTCCTCGAACTCTTGAGCCTCCTCTTGAGCCTCTCCCATATAATTTTTGGCCAAAATCTTCTTTTAAAGATGTAGAAGAGTTTTCCCAAGATTTTCCTAAGTATCCCTCCAAAAATCGTCCACATTCAATGCACCTTTTGAATTAACCCCCAATCTCACCGTCGGCGTCGTCAGCGGGCCTTCTAAATTATTTAATCTAGAGTCTCGGAAAATCTCATCGGTGCAGTTGGGCTTGCAGTCGGCGCCCTAGTTCAATTCTTCACATTTTGGTCCTTTTTGCTCCAAATTTGCTCCTTTTTGTATCTTTTTGCTCCAATGACCATAATTCATCATACCTGCAACAAAACATCAAAAATACCTTTTCTTAATGTAAAGTGAAATATCATAAAAAATAGTGTAAAATAGGTATGAAAATCTCAATATATTTTTCTTTGGTCAATATACTGGTTATCACCAAATTTAAATAACACTTGATGAACAAGAGAAAATAACTTTTACCATTCTATATGGTACATTTTCTTTTAGAAGAATGCCCTTTGGTTTATGTAATGCTCCTACTACATTTCAAAGATGTATGATGGCAATTTTTTGTGATTTAATTGAAAAAAGAATTGAAGTATTTATGGATGACTTTTCTGTGTTTGGAACTTCATTTGACTCATGTTTAGAACATTTATCAAAAGTTCTTAAGTGTCGTGAATGAACAAATTTAGTCCTTAATTGGGAAAAATGTCAATTTATGGTAGCAGGAGGAATTGTATTAGGACATATAATATCAGAAAATGATATGAAAGCAGATCCTGCTAAAATTCAAGTGAACACTAATTTACCTTATCCAACCAATGTAAGGGAAATTAGGAGTTTTTTAAGACATGTTGGATTCTACAGGCGATATATTAAAGACTTTTAAAAATTGTTAAGCCTTTATGTCATTTACTGGAGAAAGATGTAATTTTCAAATTTGGTGAAGAGTGCCTAAAAGCTTTTGAGTTATTAAAAGAAAAATTAGTCACTGCACCAATTACAATTTCACCAAATTGGGGAAACCCTTTTGAACTGATGTATGATGCTAATGATTATGCTATTGGAGTTGTTTTAGGACAAATATATTTAAAATAATTTACTATGCTAGTAAAACTCTTAATGAAACCCAAATTAATTATACAACAACTGAAAAAGAGTTATGAGCAATAGTATATGCCTTTGATAAATTTAGATCATATTTAATTGAAAATCTTTGTGTAGTGCATATAGATCATTCTGTTGTTAAGTACCTAATGAAAAAGAAGGAAGCTAAACCAAAACTTATGAGACGAATTCTTCTTTTGCAAGGATTTGATTTTCCAATAGTAGATTAGAAGGGAACTAAAAATCAAATTGTTGATCATTTGTCCAAACTTGAGTTACAAAAATTACTTTATTTTGAAAAAGAAATTAATAAACATTTTCCAGATGAAAATATGTTCAAAATTAATGAGTGGCGTGTTTCGTAGTATGCCGACATTGTAAACTTTCTTGTTAGTGATATTATACTCTATGGAATGACATACCAACAAAAGAGAAAATTTATTTCTAAAGCTAAGACTTATTTTTTGAGATGACCCATTTTTATATAAACAAGGAAAGGATTTGATTATTCGAATATGTGTACATTTAGAAGAGACTTATGAATTATCCAAAAATGTCATAATTCTGATTTTGGCGAACATTTTGATGTTGATAAAATAACATACAAAATTTTACAATCTAGATTTTATTGTCCTACTATCTTTAGAGATGCTAATGGCTATATTAAAACTTGTGATAGATGTCAATGAGCAGCCAATATTTCTAGAAGAAATGAGATGACCATCAATTATATACTAGAAGTTGAAATATTTGATGTTTGGGGATTAGATTTCATTGGACCATTTATACCATCTTTCGGGAATTTATATATATTCTTAGCAGTGGACTATGTATCTAAATAGATAGAAGTTGTTGCTTTACCTCAATATGATGCTCAAAGTGTTGCAAAGTTTTTGAAAAGAAAAGTGTTGCAAAGTTTTTGAAAACAAACATATTTTGTAGATTTGAGATGTCGAGAGTTATCATAACTGTGGTGGAAGTCATTTCAGAAATGCCATAATGAAGAAATTATTAAAGAAATATCAAATAAATCATGGAATTGCTACTACTTATCATCTTCAGACAAGTGGTATGACTGAATTATCTAATCGAGAAATTAAAAGAATTATGGAAAAATCTGTAAATCCAACAAAAATAAATTGGTCAGTCAAACTTGACTATGTTTTGTGGGCTTATAGGACTGCATATAGAACTCTTATAGGGATGTCCCCATATAGGCTAATATTTGGGAAAGCTTGTTACTTACCAGTTGAACTTGAGCATAAAACATATTGGACGATTAAACAATTCAATTTAATTTAAAAGATGCTGGTGAGAAAAGATTATTCCAATTAAATGAGCTTGAAGAGATAAGGAATAAATCTTATGAGAGTGCTAAGATTTATAAAGAAAAGATGAAGATGTGGCATGATCAAAGGATTCTTACTAAAAATTTTCAATCAGGACAATAAGTTTTGCTATATAATACAAGGTTAAGATTATTTCCAGACAAACATAAGTCTAGGTGGATGGGCCCAAGGTGGATGGGCCCATTTGTTGGCCCATTTATTGTGATAAAAGTTTATCCTTTTGAAGCTGTGGATATTAAAAATCCTAAGTTTGAGAAAATATTTAAAGTGAATGGTCATGGACTAAAACCTTATTTTATAGGGGATCAGTATAAATTTAAAGATCGAATGATGTTGGGTCAATTAGAATAAGCACTGGTTACGTCGCGCTGACGACGTAAAATCAAGCGCTTTGGCCAAGCGCTTTGTGGGAGGTAACCCATAGTAATTAGTGTGTTTTTTATTTGATTGTTGTTTTTGTGTGATTAAGAAAATTTGGGGTAATATTTTTGAGACTATTATGTGTTAGTATTGATTTTAAGACTTTGTTCAGTAACCTAGACATGTTATAATGAGAATTTGGATGTTAAGTTGACTGGTGAAAAATTGAGCACTGGCGCTTAAGCGCGACAGTTAAAAAATGTGTGCTAAATTAAGATTCTAGTAGGTTTAACCACTAATTGGTTTGTAAAAACATGCCAAGGCAGTTCCAAGACGTACTTAGAAGTTATTAGAAGGATTTAGGCCTATAAATAGAAGGGTTTTGTCAAGGAATTTCACCCCAGATCATTTTTAGCACTAAAAGTCTAAGAGAGAGAGGATTTTGAGAAGATGCCTTCATGGGAGATGGATTTGAAGAAGGAAGAGACCATGAGGAAGAAATTCATTAGTCAAAGTGCACAAGAGATGTATAGCGGTTTCCTAGCCATTAGTATCGAAGGAATATCAGAAAAGATCAACAAAATTGAGACTATCATGGCTTTACTGGAGACCAAGGTAATTGAAATTCATGCACATCTTGAGCATATTGGATGACAATTGAAAATACAATTTAGCCATACTAGTTATATAGAGGAAGGGATAAGGAGATGTATCTTAAATAGAAATGGGTTGAAGAAGATAGTATTAGAGCTCGTCACCACCGTCCGTTTTATCAACTTTATATTCTGATTGCCCAAGGAGAGACTAATGAAAGACCGGAGTTTGTCCCATCAAATGAAAAGTGAAATTAAGTTTTGTGTTTGAGTTTGTTTGTTAAGAGTCATTATGTTTACGTGTTAGTGTTTGTTTTTAGTGTTTTTCTTTTATGTGTCTAATTGTTTAAGTTAACAAAAGTGTTTGTAATTAGAAGATTTTCTCATCCGAGACTATTTGGAGTGAGAATTAAGTGTTACATGTACTTGTACTAGTTTTTGAATGAATGAATATCTTTGTTTTTGTGAAAATTCGTGTTATTTTTGTCTCGAATTGAATTGAGTTATATGGGAGAATTTAGAGAGAGAGAAGAGTTGTAGGAGAGGTAGGCATTTAAGTGTTATGAGACCATTTAGGGGTAGTTTACATAGGCTAATAGTGCATTTTACTTAAGTTCAAAAATATCAAAAATAGTGCACTTGCGCCTAAGCACCACATCTCGCGCTTAAGCTCGAAGTAACTCGAGAAGCAGGCGCCTAAGAGCCACTTATCCACGCTTAAGCGCTGGTTCATGAAAAACGGTTCGCAAAAGGTTAAAAGTCAAAATTAAACCCAAAAATTGTCATTTTCACCCTCACTGTCATCTTCTTCCTCTCAAATTCGCGATTTGGAGAGCTAAGGCAAGCCATTAAGTGGAGATTTCTTGGTGGAATTGAGCAAAATTTGCTAGATTCAGATTTCTTAAAGTAAGAGCTTTACTTCTATGTAAAAATTTTAGATTTTCACCATGTATTTTGAGTACATTTGGAACCCGAAAATCACTATTCATGGTGAAAAATGAGAAAAAATCTATGGAAATTGTATAGGAAGTGTAGTTTATACTTATAGGAGTTGAGTTTAGTGGATTAGACTTGATTTTTGAAGTTATTGTGGAATTTTCTGAAATTTGTAGAATGACACCAAAAATGAAGAGAAGCAAAATAAAATGTCATTTTGATTCGAGCAAATTTATGATTTCGAAAGCTCAAGATAGGTACAGTGATGTTCTGCAATCACGAAAGCTTATTCAGGAGCGTTGTTTCAAAAATCTAGGTGGATCTGTAGAAGATTTGATCGTTGCCGATAGTGGGAACGATTCTGTTGTTTTTCTGTTGTGGTGGGGTTTTTTTTTGGTAGCTATTTTTGTAGTTCGGAAGTTTTATGCAAACCTCCTTGAGGCTGAAGAAGATTGAGTTATGGTTTGAGGAAAATTGGTACATTTTCACCAGAGGTAATCAACTCTGAGACTTTGTGTTTTTATGTGAACTATAGTCCTACTGAGATGAAATTAGATGAGATAATTTCTTATTTGACTGTTGGAAGAGGACTCTGAAAGATCACAAATGAGAGGAGAGTCAGAGGAGAGTCAACTTTGCCACACTTCCCAACTTCAAAGTTATGTGCACCTTCAAAGACCTGACACTACTTTATTTCTGCTTGTCTGTTACCGACGAATCATCTCAATGAAGTTACAAGAGAGAGAGAAACATTGAATTGTTCAACGTTGAAGTATTGTATCCAAGAAGGAAATCTCATCAACATTGGAGCTTTGATTTATCAGACTATCATCAGTTCTGCCACAGCCGCTACTACTGCAGGTCTGGGATTTGCTTCCTTGATCTTTTCTTTATGTGAGCAGGCTGGAGTGAGATACAATAGTTGGGAGGAAGTGTTGTTGTCTTTGAAGCCAATTACTAGTGTTAATGTGAAGTCATATTCGGAACATTCTATTTTTGGCTGAAAAGGAGGATTTTCAAGGAGTAAAGGAATGAAGGCGTCTACTACTTCTACCTCTGCTGCTTCTACATCTAAACCATCTACCTCAAGACCATCTACTTCTAGAGGTGAGTCTACGAAAACTCAAACTCAATTATTAT
The DNA here is from genome assembly GCF_001263595.1 of Phalaenopsis equestris. Classification (NCBI taxonomy): domain Eukaryota; kingdom Viridiplantae; phylum Streptophyta; class Magnoliopsida; order Asparagales; family Orchidaceae; genus Phalaenopsis; species Phalaenopsis equestris. The sequence continues at coordinate 430,025 of NW_018164743.1, forward strand.
AGAGGATGATGGACAATATCAACTATGCCATCGATAAGGTAAGAAATTTAGAAAGCATTGCAGATCATATTGATGGGTATAATAGAAGAAAAAGTGATTATGAAGAGAAATTTCACTCATCTTTGGAAAACCTCATTAGGGTAACCCAAGAGTGCAATTTCCTCCATATCCTAGATACACCAATTATGATCCTACAGATGTCTGGAATAGCGGTGATTCTGAAGATGATGAGGAGGAGGATTGAGTGATTTATTTTTATGTTTGTAATATGTGTTAGAATTTGTGTTTTGGACTTGAGACATAAGATGTGATGTTTTTTTATGTTTTGGACTTGAGACATGTATTTTTGTGTATTCGTTTGGATTTTGTGATGTGTGAGACTTTTATTTTGTTTAATTGTATTGTGATGTTGTGTTTTGTTAGTAGTTTGTTTTAAAATTCTAGGGTAGTAATTGTTGTTGTATTTTGATTATTGTTTTAGTTGAATATGATTGAACTTATTTCTATGTCTTATGAAAAGTTGAAAATCTTGCTATCTTTACTTTTAAATTTTAAACTCAGAAAACTGCTCCCTGTATTTTGCTTTTATCATGTTAGTGTGTTTGTTTTTATGTTGAGACTGGAAACCAAAGTTAGTGTGTTAGTTTGTTTTTATATTTGTACCCACTAATTAGAACTCTATTGAATCTCTACTTGTTGAATTCGTTGAATTGAATTAAAAATAATAGAAAGTTAATCAAAAATTAATTTTACTCCTGTTTTTAGTTTTATACTTGTATAATTAGGGTATAAAAATTCTTATAAGCATGTTATTTCAAAATTTCATTCCT
>NW_018164743.1:430897-485054 GCF_001263595.1 Phalaenopsis equestris
TTTATTTTGGGTGGGGGGGGGGGGGGATGAAAAATATTTTCAAAACTTCAATCTTATTTGTTCACAAATGTGCTACAAGAAAATTTGATTTGAAAAGAGAAATGATTATGTATATGAAGTTATATTAGGGAAGTAAAATTTGATTTTTGAAATGAGTAAGAAAATTTAGATAAAATTCTGAGTAATGAAGAAAAACTTTCAGTTAAAAATTTTTAGTGTAGAAAATATTAAATATAGTGTAACTATCTTTAGTAAGAAAAATAGTATTTTTGAAAAATTTAGAAATTTGGACTTTTATTTTTAATACTTAAATTTCTTTTGTTGAAAATAATTTTTAAAACTAGTATTATATTTTTAAGTAAAAGATTTATATTCAGAACTTTGCTTTAGGAAAGGAGAAGTGGAATTCAAAACCATTAAAGACCTATTCAGATATAGTAATCCTTGCCTGAAAAAGAAAAAAAAAAGAAAAAGAAAAAGAAAAAGAAAAGAAAAAAAAGTAAGGGAGGAGATTAGTGCCTGATAAAAAATTGGTTCTACATTTGATCTTTTTAAAGTATAAAACTTTGGAAAATCTTAAGCTTATAGATATAATATAATAAGTAAAATTATTCTTAATAAATATTTTTAAGTGGATATAATAAAAGAACTAAATTCTAAATTTGGAAGACTTACAATATATCTAAATTAGATAGCAACTCATATTTTCATCTTTCTTAACATTAAAAATTTCTAAACTTTAAGTTGGTCTCATTTACTGAATATTTTTTCTGAATTGGACTAATATATTTCCAAATCTAAATTTTAGTAGCTCCTAAAGAAACTCATATACATATCATATTTAGTTTTTAAATATTGAAGTGTCACTTGAGGACAAGTAACATTTTAAGTTTGAGGGATTTTGATACACCTAAAAGATATAGTGTTTTTAGATGTATTTTTATACCTATTTTTTAGATACTGCACTTTAATGAAAGGTATTTGTGTGTTTTTCTTTTAGTTACAAGTAAGAAGTTGAAAAATTTTAAAAGGAGTGAAAAAGGATGAAATTAGAAGCAAAAATGAGAAATTTTTACGAAAGTGTTTTGGCGCCTAAGCGCCAGATTCGGCGCTGAAGCGCCGGTGAAACAGAGAAGGTCATGCCTAAGCGCCAGAGGCCCCGCGCTTAAGTGCCAGAGGCAGTTATTTGGTGATTTTCTTCATTTTGATTTTCTTCATTTGTTTTCTTCATTTGGCCAAATTTTGAAGAGACATTTGAGGCACCTATTGGTTTAAAGAGAGTGGTTATGACCACTAGGATCAAAAAAATTATCAAAAGACTTGTGAAAGGAGGCATCCCTTGAAGAATACATCGAATTTGGACACATTTTGAAGAATTTCCAAGGCACCTCTTGGAAAATTTATAAACGAATAAATTTGAGACATTTAAAGTGGGTGCTTGAAAGTTCTGAAAAGAGTTTGAAGAAGAGGAGTTTTGAAAAGTTTTGAGAGATGGTTTTGGAGAGATTTTCAGGCACCACACAAATTTACTTTATCCTTTTTGTTTTTAGTTTATTTTAGAGTGTTATAAAAGAGAAGATATTCAAAGGAACTTCAAGAGTTTGGTGGAGGATTTAAGATGATTTATCTTTTGTTTTGAACTACTTTTGGTTTTAATCAATACTTCTTGTTGGTTTGACAATGATTTATGCTTTTAAACTAAAGTATGATTTTATTTTCTCCATGGATTCTAAGTAGTTTTCTTTATCTTTTTCCTTAAAATGATAAGTAATTAAAAGCGTTGGATGGAAGTTGTGGAGATTATTGATCTTTAAAGTTGGAAGAAGTTGTGATGATTTAAATTCATGTACTTCATTTACTTCTTGATTTGGCCTATCCAGATGTTAAAATTTGTTGTGAAAACATGTAAGAACCGGGTTGTATTGTCTCAGTCAACAATTGGAAAGAATCACATGAGGTTGTATGAATGAGAATGTAGTTCATATGATTGAGTGCAAATAAATAGGGAAATATTCATTGATGGGTGTAGAGTTAGAGGACTTTAAAGTGACAGATTAAAGCCCCCAACTTGGTTTATTATTTTAGGTTCTGATACGAGAATGTTAGCTCCCAGGTGGAGGAAATCGAGAGAAATCTAGAGCGAGAGGTATTGTCTCAGTCAACAATTGGAAAGAATCACATGAGGTTGTATGAATGAGAATGTAGTTCATATGATTGAGTGCAAATAAATAGGGAAATATTCATTGATGGGTGTAGAGTTAGAGGACTTTAAAGTGACAGGTTAAAGCCCGAACTTGGTTTATTGTTTTAGGTTCTGATACTAGAATGTTAGCCCCCGGGTGAAGGGAATCGAGGGAACTCTAAAGTGAGAGCTAGTATCTTCCTTGCCTAGTCGGTCTTCAAAACTATTCAAACTTTAAATTAACCAATGTTCTTTATAACATCTCTAGTAAGGGTAAATAATATAATTGTTTCTATTTAGCACAACACAATTAGCATACTTTCACAACAGAATTCCTATACTTATTATTGATTCATGATAAGGAGAAATGAATTTTCATATCAAGTGATTTTCTTTTACATAAACTCAAGTTATCTTATTTAGTTGTTAATGTTTTGTTAAGATATCAAAAATACCAAAAAAAGAGATTTGAATTTTAATACTATGAAAATATTTATAGTTTGAGTAATTATCTTCTTAGAATAGAAAGTTTGTTGTTCAATAGAGCATATTGCATAATTTTCCTGTGAGTTCGATATTCATGCCTTAATCAAAAAGTCTTATATTACTTGATAACAATACGTATACTTGTGTAGTCAACTCGGTAGTCAGTGCACTACATATGAGTTTGACAAATCAATAACAGTTGTCAACAAGGTGTATTTGGTGTACACAACTTATGAGTTTAGTAGGTCAATGATATGATTGGTCATTTCAATGGCTATGCTTTGAAAAATAAGCTTTCTAGACCCATAAGTTCTACTAAAAACTTCTTTGGTCCATGATAGTCGTTTATGTGTATATATTCAGTTTACCCTGAATCTCGTCTCATGGGGATAATTTGCAAAAAAAAAAGATAATGAGGATTCTCATATCATTTCTAACATTTTGTATGTGAACAATATGTGTCACATATATAGAAGATGTGTTGTATGATGCTTCTTTTCACTTTAGGGGAGTTTTAGCCTTCTTAGAGGGGAGCACATAATGGCACTTAATGCCTTGCACCTAGATTTAATTACAACCGGCGAAAATCATTATGTTTTTTATATAGTAATTGGAAAATTTTGTTCATGTTCATGTTGTGAAATTAGGGCGAAGAAAAATAGGAATCGACACAAATCCACAAGAAGAACACAGAGATTTACGAGGTTCGGCAAAGATGCCTACATCCTCGGGAGCGAGCGGCAAGTTTCACTATTTCAGAGGGGGAGTTCAATTACATACTCATGAGTTACACATATATATAGGCATATAAAAAACCCATAGATAAATTACCAACACGCCCTCGCTCCTCCCAACCCACAAAATATGAAGAGACACAACTCTTCACCAAGAGACGTACTTCTTCATCAAGAGACACACCTCTTCACTTCAAGAAACTCCAACTTCCGGTATATGAGCCATACCTAACAGTTTAGTGGTTGGAAGAAATAATTACGCTTATTATAATTACAACTCAGCCAAATAGGGAAGGCATATAGCCACATTTGTTGAGTTCAAATTGTCTTTTGTCTAGGTATCATAACTCTCCTATAAAATGTAGTCAGTTGAACTTATGATTGAGTTCGAACAATCCTTCACCTATTTGGCTGAGTTCAGACTATCCTTCGCCCAAGGGCCATAACCCTTGTGTTGGGAGTAATCATTTACAATTTTTAGCTTTTTTGTTGGAGATCAAGGGGTCTTCAATCCCTGAGTTTGTAGACTTACTGCTTTGTGCGATCGAGTTGTATGTTGTAAGGAATTTCATTCCAGAGTCTTGATTATTGAGTTGGTTAAGGAAAAGGCTTCGAATATTTTTTTTTCCTTATGGGATAAGTGTGATCTATACAAGAAGAGATTTTTTAATGGTATGAATTGATGTTACTGGAGTGTTATGTTTGCAAATGATGACGATCAATTTAAAGGAGGATAGACAAAGAAAAAAAAGATTGAGGAATCCCTACGTGGATCATGTTGCATCCCTACAACTATTGTAATTTCTTCTCCATCAAAGAATAAACATCAAATGATTTGAAGTGGGATATGTGTAAAATGAATATTAATTTGGGCACCATTATGTTGTCAAAAAAAAATATTATAAGTTTTAAAAACAGTATAATTTAGTAGTTAATGAGTCTTTTCACATGTTAACTCTTTCTCTCTATAAAAGATTTTGCATGGATATTGTAAGAGTAATTGGTGTGATTTCCAACATTAAGATAATTATTTCTTATTTTGCTTCTTCCTTGAACTACTTTTTCTTTCTCCTCCATTCCCCTTTGAGGATGATGTCGGATTGAGAGACTAAGGATCCTAATAGGAGAAATGAGTGTAGCTCTCTATTAAAATGTAAGGAGGAGGATTTCTCTAAGGAATATCAAGTTCTGAAGAAGAGAATTAGGGTGAGAAATAGTCAAAGGGCCAATGAAGGGAGAGTCCTCTTCGATTGCCAAATATAAGCTATTGCTACTCTAAATGTGACCTTGGAGATCATGAAGGAAGTCGTTTGAGATGCTATGGCGGTGGCACCCTTGTCTAATCTTGCTCCCTTAGTCCTATCATTGATCTCAATGATTGTTTTGCATCTCATGTCTAACATTTTAAACGACCTAAAGAGATGAAAACTTCTGTCACTCTCTAAGTTCAATTTGGATTGTAAGAGCGTAGTCATGTATCATTTAAAATTATTATAAACTATTTTTTTTTAAGTTAAGGACTTGTATATGAATATGTTCTTGGCATATTGTGCAAATGTTTTCGTCGATCAACTGTTGAATCTCATGGCAGCTAATGGCAAAGTACTTGCAACCATGAGTGAAGGTCTTATGTAGTGGGCTCAATTTTCTTTCAGCAGTTTCCTTCCGCCTCCAACAGTCCCTGCTTCTTAGTTTCCTTCCTGAACTGCCGACACGCCATCAACCGTCTGTTCCCCACTCCTCCGCAGAACCGCCTCTTCGCTGGACTCCAAGCATCGCGAATCTATCGCACCTGTTCGCGAAACCTTCGAACTTCGATCGCGAACCTCTGCTGCGATTTGCCGAGCGGAGAACTCCTTTGGCAATTTTGTCGCGCTCCTCTGCGCGAACGCTTAGCGATTTCCAAGATCTCGAACTTCGTGATTTCCTCGAGATCTCCCACCGCGGAAGAAGCCATGCTGTCGCGGTTCCTTCCTTCGCAGTAGTGCAACCTCCGGAGCCTTTCTCCTCCGGTTCATCCCTAAGCGGAGACTCGCCCGCCCTCGTCGCGGAACGTCGAACTCCTCCGTAACCACGAATTCTTTTTTCTCTAAATTCCTGTTCTTCTTTCTGCATCAATCTCCTCCGCCATAGAACAAAACCTGGCTCTGATACCAATTATTGTGAAATTAGGGCGAAGAAAAATAGGAATCGACACAAATCCACAAGAAGAACACAGAGATTTACGAGGTTCGGCAAAGATGCCTACATCCTCAGGAGCGAGCGGCAAGTTTCACTATTTCAGAGGGGGAGTTCAATTACATACTCATGAGTTACACATATATATAGGCATATAAAAAACCCATAGATAAATTACCAACACGCCCTCGCTCCTCCCAACCCACAAAATATGAAGAGACACAACTCTTCACCAAGAGACGTACTTCTTCATCAAGAGACACACCTCTTCACTTCAAGAAACTCCAACTTCCGGTATATGAGCCATACCTAACAGTTTAGTGGTTGGAAGAAATAATTACGCTTATTATAATTACAACTCAGCCAAATAGGGAAGGCATATAGCCACATTTGTTGAGTTCAAATTGTCTTTTGTCTAGGTATCATAACTCTCCTATAAAATGTAGTCAGTTGAACTTATGATTGAGTTCGAACAATCCTTCACCTATTTGGCTGAGTTCAGACTATCCTTCGCCCAAGGGCCATAACCCTTGTGTTGGGAGTAATCATTTACAATTTTTAGCTTTTTTGTTGGAGATCAAGGGGTCTTCAATCCCTGAGTTTGTAGACTTACTGCTTTGTGCGATCGAGTTGTATGTTGTAAGGAATTTCATTCCAGAGTCTTGATTATTGAGTTGGTTAAGGAAAAGGCTTCGAATATTTTTTTTTCCTTATGGGATAAGTGTGATCTATACAAGAAGAGATTTTTTAATGGTATGAATTGATGTTACTGGAGTGTTATGTTTGCAAATGATGACGATCAATTTAAAGGAGGATAGACAAAGAAAAAAAAGATTGAGGAATCCCTACGTGGATCATGTTGCATCCCTACAACTATTGTAATTTCTTCTCCATCAAAGAATAAACATCAAATGATTTGAAGTGGGATATGTGTAAAATGAATATTAATTTGGGCACCATTATGTTGTCAAAAAAAAATATTATAAGTTTTAAAAACAGTATAATTTAGTAGTTAATGAGTCTTTTCACATGTTAACTCTTTCTCTCTATAAAAGATTTTGCATGGATATTGTAAGAGTAATTGGTGTGATTTCCAACATTAAGATAATTATTTCTTATTTTGCTTCTTCCTTGAACTACTTTTTCTTTCTCCTCCATTCCCCTTTGAGGATGATGTCGGATTGAGAGACTAAGGATCCTAATAGGAGAAATGAGTGTAGCTCTCTATTAAAATGTAAGGAGGAGGATTTCTCTAAGGAATATCAAGTTCTGAAGAAGAGAATTAGGGTGAGAAATAGTCAAAGGGCCAATGAAGGGAGAGTCCTCTTCGATTGCCAAATATAAGCTATTGCTACTCTAAATGTGACCTTGGAGATCATGAAGGAAGTCGTTTGAGATGCTATGGCGGTGGCACCCTTGTCTAATCTTGCTCCCTTAGTCCTATCATTGATCTCAATGATTGTTTTGCATCTCATGTCTAACATTTTAAACGACCTAAAGAGATGAAAACTTCTGTCACTCTCTAAGTTCAATTTGGATTGTAAGAGCGTAGTCATGTATCATTTAAAATTATTATAAACTATTTTTTTTTAAGTTAAGGACTTGTATATGAATATGTTCTTGGCATATTGTGCAAATGTTTTCGTCGATCAACTGTTGAATCTCATGGCAGCTAATGGCAAAGTACTTGCAACCATGAGTGAAGGTCTTATGTAGTGGGCTCAATGCAAGGAGATGAGGCTTAGGTGAGCCAACCTACTGTTGACACATCCTCAAGTAAGAAGGCATCAATTGGACGATCTATCCTTTCTTTTTTTATTGATTTTTAACTTTTATTGCTCGTAGAGAACCACATCAAAGGGAGCATTTAACATATTCAGTAGGGCCATATCGATCCTAGAGTTCAGCAATTACCAAGAGGTGACAATTCTGACGTCATGACTTCTAGCAACATGTCTTCCTCATTTGAACGTATCACTGAAAGGCAAGTTCTTGAGTTATCATTTTTAGCTATTTGAGTCCTAGCGGTAGAGATAATCGAAGCCACCTTGGAAGGACAGGTCATCGGTCTTTGTGGGTTCGTTAATAATCTCAAGAAGGAGCTGTTCATAGCTCAAGCGAACTTCTATAGTGCTGAGGAACACATGAAAGATATGGAGGTGAGGCTAGCTATGGCTCAGACGAATGTTGAATGAGAAAAATATATAAAAACTACAACCTTTTCTATTTTTATTCCATGTTTGCTTTATATTTTGGCTTAATTTATGTGTTTATATCCAAAAAAAAAAATCACTTAATCACTTAAAATGAATTCAAATAGAATTTTCAAACTTTTATTATAGTGCCTCAACATTGTGTCCCAATACTCAGTGCAATACATGAATTAGAATACTTAAAGAATCTCAATCTCAAGACCTCAAAGCTTAGATGCCATCTACTCATCACATAAGCACCAAAATTAGACACAATAGTGCCATATGATGCAGTGTCACAGGAACATATAAGAAAAGAGAAGGATCCAAAGATAGAGATGAAATAGCATATGGGTCGCATACCCACTGCATAGGCACTGATACTCATCGCTACAATATTGTCATATTTCATAGCACTATTGTGCCATCTATGCTTGAATGCAGAATCAAAAGGCAAAGAAGTTGAGTGCCATAATGCTAGAACTTGAGGTCTTTAGTGCCAAGACAATGCTTAGGCGCCATAGCTATAGCGTTGCAACACAGTGACACTAACATAATAGTTATGCCTCCTTAAATTTGAAATTATTTTGAGGAATTGATAGTTGGGAGTGTGAGATTTACTTTGAGGGAGTGTTGGAGAGTGTCTTAGGCTTCTATAGTGTATGTTTGAGTTGAGTGTGTGAGTGATTTTAAGGAGAATTTAAAGAATCCAAGCCTATTGAAGCAAGAGAGGAGTCAAGAGATAGAACAAGAACTCAGACGATGATAGTGCATGAGATTAATCTTTGAGAATTTTGAGTTTTATTATTTATTATTTTATCTTCTTATAAAAATCAGTTTTTTATGGTTAAAATGAATTTCTTATGTGTTTCATTCTAAGTTTGTGTTAGACTAGATATTTATTCTCCTATGAATTGATTCTGTAAATATGATAATATGTGCAAGGTCTTAATATACTTTTAATGATAGACTTGTTTATATTTGTTTTTGGTTCTTTTTGTAAGAACTCAAACTCTCCAGCTTATCTACAGTCGTGTGATTTCCTTTTTCAAATAAATCTTTTTCAGACCGTGTGAATGATAAAGAAAAGAAAGAAATCAGAAATTAAAGACATACGAAAATGATAGACAAACAAACTTTTAAAAAAAGTTGGAGAGCTTATGTGTGGTAAACCTTGTGTGATAGGTCAAGAGTGTCCATTCAAATAAGATTAGATCGAACATCTTAAACCAAATATCCACGAAAGAATACCTACATAAGCTACCTAAACCAAAGAGCCAAATGTGTGTGCTTATTCTAGGTCAAGAGCACTATCAAAGAGATATATCTTTTTTTGTTAATTACTTATTGGGGGATGCCCAGGACCACTCTTGATTAAAGAAATCTTGCTTACACTTATATAACGACTAGTAATGGTGTCACAAAGGACAGTTATTCTATAGGAACGTCCTGATACTTTCAATCTCTCGCTAAACTATAGGCTAGCGAGTGAATCTCTCAAATCCCAAATGAGTGGTGATTCATCGACACAAGGGGCCAATGAAACAACCAAGTTGACTCATAGGGTTCGCACTATGCTTCTAAAATCAAACCGGGCGATAAGGGTAGAGGGTTAATCACCATATCTCAAATGGTTGGTGGCTTATCCATAATCATGGCCTACGAGACGACATCAAAGAAGCATCTAAGGGAGTGATAGGGCTCAAAGTGGGTAGCAAAGGAGAGATAGAGTAATCTTAATTGAGTAGAGACAGTCGGGTCAGGATACTACGGATCCGCATCCTAAGCTATTAGGATTCTAAGTCTACCTAGTCTTGAAGGTAATCAATGCAACCCGACTAAAGGCCCTTTATCAGCAATCTGTTAATCGTGGCATCCAATAGGACCTCGATAGCGCTAAGTTCAAGAGAAGAAAACTTTGAATCTTATGACCCTATGTAGGTGGAAAGAAGAGGTGGGACTCATACTTACCAAAGTGACGAGGAAGCCGCTGGAGTGGAGAAGAAAGAGAGGCACGGCTCTAGAACGGAGCACTCCCATGAAGGATTTACTCCTCGTTTGGTTCGAGGAAGCCTCCAACACCTTAGTTGCTCTTTCATTTGTCTTATTTTTGCCTTGATTATAATAACTTTGCATAAAATTATATAGTTTTTTTTTTTTGGACAAAGCACAGTTATCTTCCTAGTTTGCCCACAAATGCAAGGAGCTCATCCTTCAAAAATAGTTGAGGTTGACGAGAGAATCAATAAGTTTTACTTAAAAGGAAGATTTACATATATATACCACTCAATTCTGTATATATGTCACCTTATCTATGCATGAATATGTGGATTTCTTTATCTTTTAAAAGTTAATAAAGTGATATTTTTTATGTGATATGAAAGATTTGAATGGTATACATGTAAAAGGTAAAAATCTGATATGTAAATACAATGGAATTAGGCGGTATGTATGTAAATGCCCATGTTTAAAGTCTTAGTTTTTCCCAATTCCTTTGGGTGTCAGAGAAGGCAGAGACTTGAAAGGAGTAATAAAACAACAAGGATCTGTTGAGATTATTGCACGAAATTTGTTCCTTTAATGATTATTTTAATGTACCAAGATTTTGATAGGAAATTAAACTTTATCATTTGAAGTTTTCTAACTACAAAGATAATTAATTCTCAAAATGCCTGTAGGTAGGGCTATTAACAATCTGATTTCGAGTCCGGGAGAAAAAACTCGATCCAAAATGTTGGATAGTAGCTCGGCTCATTTATTTCAATCCAAGCGAAAATTCAAATTAATGTTAGAGCGATTAAAGATCTTTGAGTTAAATTCGCTAAATTCAAAGCTCTAATATCATTTTGATTATTAACAATCCAATTTCAAGCCAAACTCACTCAAAATCAGCCCAAAAAAATTCGATCTAAATTTTTGGCTCGTAGCTCAACTCATTTATTTCGATTCGATCTAGATATGAGCCAAAATTCAAAATAACATTCGAGCAATTAACTATCTTCAAGCTAAATTCACAGCCTTGCCGCAAGGCGTTAATTAATAGACAATATTAAGATTAGAGAGGAGCAAAATGTTACGATGCACCCTTATTGTTATTTATAAATCTTGATATTTATAGAAATAACAATCAAATATTTATGTTTATAATTTTTTTTTTATTTTTTTGGAGGGATGAGGACCAAAGTTTAGAAATTCATAGGTCACTGCATTCAAATTCAGAAGGAAAATTAGTAGTCTATTTCATGCAATTTATAAAATTTTGAAGTATTTAGTTATGTAAGCCATAGCCACAAAATAATTGGCGTTAGATTTCACAGGCATATCATGATCTGAACATAATTTTATTTAAAAATTCAATCTACATGCCCATCCCAACGATCATTCAAGCCACTCCTATTCTGTGAGCCCCATGCAAATCAATAATTTGCACATTCTATCCCCATATTAGTTGTCATGCTGCTATTTGTATGGGTTTGGGTTGATATGTAATACAAATAAATGATGTCTGAAAAACTTACCTCGCAGTGTGTTTCAAGAGAAATTTGCATACGTCTTACATACGCAGCGCTGCGTACATCAGAGAGGTTATTTAGAGGATAATGGGGGGGTTATATCCGTGTTATATCCCTTATAACCTTACAGATAGGTTACAAGGAGGTTACAGGGGATATAACACGGATATAACCTTCCAATACCCTCTGAATAACCTCCCTGACGTACGTAACGCCATGTATGTCTCAAAATTTTCTCATGCTTCAAGCCTTCATCATTATACATTACTGTTGCCATACTTCTTCAAATAATCAATCCATTAATGATTCATTCTCCCAATAAAACCTTACACCTCCCAATCAATGATCATACCAATTATTAAATTAAATTAATCTTAATCAAGTAACACGCACACCCTGGTACCTCAATATCTCCCCAATCAACTCCCCCTTCCCTGACCCCACATACCTCCCACATATCTCCCCATCCTTCACAAACAAGAACGTAGGCACTTGGATGACACCCATATCCCTTAGAAAAGACATGCAGCTCTCGTTCTCGTCGCCGTTCATTCTCGCAAAGATGACGCTGCCGGCCATGGAGAGCGAGAGCTTAACGACGATAGGGTAGACCTTCACGCAGGGGCCGCAGTGCTTAAGCCCGACGTCGAGCACCACAAGCTTGCCATTGTTGTCTTTGTGCTCTCCGATTAGCTTCTCAACCTCCTCGCGGCTGTGGAGCTGCACTACGGGGGAGTCGCTGTCGCCGTAGTAGAGCACGCCGCCGACGAGCTCATCCGGTTGGATGCCTTCTTCCTCATGCACCTGCAAAATGCTTAAAATAAATTAGGTGCTTGTATACCTTTATTGAAGGAGTGCATCAAATGAGTGAATATTACGCGCGATATTCATATATGTGGATTGGTTGGGATGGTGTTCACATCAATATCATCCCAATATCACTCCAATACCATCAATCTATATGTAGCTCATTCACACGTAATAACTTACACGACTTAAGCTGTTGACTATGAATAACTATTTAATATTTCTAAGGAAAATTTACAAACATACCACTCGCTTAATTCTTATGCATTTACATATCTAACAACTATGATTCAATCTTTACATATAAGCAACCTTACCTATGCATGAAAAGGTGTATTTTACCTTTTAAAATGTTAAATTTGTGATATTTTTTATATTGTTCATGTTTGACACATGCTCAAGCCAAGCTTCGACATATATGTTCATGATTGATTTGTTTAATCTTATTTTAAAAATTGCACTTATTATGTGCTTAATTTGTATATATTAATTAAATGAGTATTTGAATAAGTTAATACACAAGCTAAAAATTTAAATTAGCATGTAGAATTTAAAAGAAAATTATTAACAAATGATTTTCACGTCTAAACAAGTTATTAAATAAATTTTTTAATTTGCATAAAATAATAATATATTTTATTTGACATTACTTTCACTTCTAAACAATTATTGGATGATCATTCATTATGATGAACTATTGCCATCATTAATTAAAAAGTAGAAGATCGTTCACCAAGTTTGTTAGGCTTCATACTCACCTCCAAGATTAGTTAATTACTTTGTATAAAATATTTTTTTTTTTATTTAACTTTTAATATTAATTTATAAATTGATGAGAACTTAATATTATTATGATTTCCTTAAATTGCAGTGTTGAGAATTAATTGTTATTCTATTAAAGAGAATTGTAATGCCAAATCATTAATCAACCAACGCAACTATATATTCCTCATCACTATTGCTAGATGTTGAATATCAACCGATGTTGAAGTCCACATTTTCACCGCAATACATCAATGATCGACCAACATCAATGCGCATCATCATGACCTCTACTAAATATCAAATGTAGACTAACAAAAATTCCTACCAAATTCAAATATTGTTTCTTTTGTTAGTGTATCAAACCTTCTATAAGGAGTGTAGCGCTTATTTGTGTTTGACATCTTATGTCCAATACCCATCTTTTCACCCGTTCAATCTCCCATTTTATATGGAGACCCAACTCGACCATACAATGTTACATGCCTTTTGAGTCCCTCACCAACTTACTTGATGTTTGCCGAGGGCCAACATCAAATGCGGCCATTTTACTAGTCATTCGACCTCATCTTCTACCAAGAGAATGACCAGGTTGATTGCCCACTATCACCTAATGATAATGCAAAGACCTCAAAACTTTTATGACTATCATGAGTAATATTTTATATTATTCATGCTTACTATTTTCTATTAATATCTTTTTTAATTACAAAAGATAGCATCTTATAATATCATTGACTCACACTAGTGAAGTTAATTGATATAGGCTGGACTCTCAAGTTTTTCTTTTAATTTTATTTCACAGATAAAAATTATCATGTCGCTTACAAACAACCCTCAATTTATATTTTTATTCAATGCTAATATGATAAACTATGCATCTATCAAAATGAATAATCTAGCACATAACACTTTTCATTTCATATGAAGTCAAAAGAGAAGCAAGCGCGAAATCAAGTATTGTTATGCAAAGTAGAGCCAAGCACACGCCTTTTTAACAATAGAACATTGATAAAATTGACTAAGTTTGAATTGGACTCAAACTCGATTCAACTTAAATAGTACTTGAAAGAAATCAACCAGAGTTACTTTGGCAACCTCGTGATCGAGCCTAACTAATCAGTCACAATATTTTGCCTTTTAAAGATAATTTAAATAGATTTTAGAAGGTATTATAGTATACAATATCAAATAGCTATAACTCAATTGTTCAAAGGGCAGTCATAGATTTTGAGTCAACTTGTGACATTTTTTCAATTAATATTTACTAGTCTCATGCTTGGAATTCAAACTATATTTGGCTTTGTGGTTTCCTCATATATAATTGATATTGTGCCTGATTATCCTAAACTAGAAATTAAGTGAAATGTATGTAAAATTACCTTCTCCAAGCTTTTGTAGAAGCTAAAGTGCGGAACTTTCTCAATCTTCTCTCTTCTGCAGAGCTCCCTGGTGGCATCCGACTCATCTCCCATAACAAGGAGGAAGTCAACGTCGGAGCACGTGCGGCTGAGCTCCACCATAAACGGATAAATCCGGCGGCTATGTTGGCTGTGTGTGGCGGCGTACTCCACCACAACGAGCTTGTTCTTTGCCGTACGGAGGGCGGCGTCGAATTCTTCAATGCTGTGGACTTTCGTCACGCGCTCGTCGCTGCTTGTGGCGGCGGGAGCGGCGGCGGCGAGGAGGGGGAGGGACGAGGAAGGGGGAGGAGGTGGAGGTGATTTCAGGTAGTTTGGGGGAGATAGGGAGAAGAGGGGAAGGGGGTTTGGAGAGGAAAGAAGATAGAGAGGCCATGGAGGGTGAGAGGAGGGAGATGAGTCGAGAGATTTGGATTTGAGTATTTAGGGTTTGCAGAGGAGTTGAATATATGTTTGTTTAGAGAGGAGGGGATGCTCCACAGGGTTACTGTGTGGTTGAGGTTGAGGTTGAGGTTGAGGTTGAGGTTGAGGAGATAATTGGTGGGAGGGGAGTTTTTTTATTTAGGGATAATTGCACAAAGACCATTGGAAATGTTTATATTCATGAATTAATTATTCATGTCCTTTTTTTTAACTATCAAATTCATATATTTACGTGCCACGATCAAGCTATTGAGAATTTGATGAAAGAGTATGGTTGATTTGTAAATAATAAGTTTCGGGTGGTATGTATTTAGTTGCCCCAATGTGTGATTTTTTGCTGTCTTTAAAGCTTTTTTTAAGTTGTGGTTTGGCTTTGGAAGAGTGGAAGTTTGAATAGTATTAATATAGTTTGGGCTTTGTTATAAGTTGTAAGTGTATTTTTAAATGTTTGTCACCCATGTATTCAAAATTGTTTTTGTATACCCAGATATGTAGTTGTAGATAAAACCAAGGAGACCTGGTGAATTTGCTTGGAGCGAATGTTGTGCGGCTCAAAATGTTACTAAATGCTTATCAAATATCGCTCACTCAAAGTTCTCTAAAGGTTACTGATCCAAGCTCTCAAAGTCATTCGCCAATGGCTCGGAGGATCTCATCCAGCTCGGAAGATCTAAGCTTAAAATGGCACTCACCTAAAGTAAATAACTCAAACTTAGAAAAGATTCGCTTAGATCTCTAACAACCACAATGAACCGTTGACAAAAATCCTCACAACAGTAAAAATTAAATCTATTGTAATCCTTTTAAGTTCTTCAAAAAGCACATAGCTCGCGAGTAAGGAGAACACTCACATGGATCATATAATTTTACTTCAAGTGAATTGGCGAGAAGCAACCAAAGGTGGATGGAAGAAAAGATTTGTTTGTTATTAATGTTTGACTCAAACAAACAAATTGAAATTAGCTAGGTAGAAATTGCATGCTTTCAAGAACAGTGCTTCATTATACTAAATAATTGCAATTTTTAAAGAATACAAATAAAGTAATGTGTGGCTTAGAAGGGAAAATAAAATTCTCTTTATCCTCTTAATGAAACTTTTAGTTTTTAACCTATCTTTAGTGATTCTTATGATGTATCTATTGATTTTCAATATGTTGCATTCCAGAGGAAGGATATGCATATGGGGATAAACTTTTGATGGGAAAACTAAAGTTAGCATTATAAATGGTTCACTCCATCACTTTAATCATCTCCACTTGTTGATTTTTTCAGTAAAAAAAAAAACGCTTGTTTTGAGTGATATTACTAATTACATCATCCATTGATCCCAATTCTCAAAAATACTATTTACAAATTTGTTTAAGAATTATCATCCTTAATATTGTCAATCATATACAGAAATTCATGCCAATTTAAAAATATAAACTTATATTTCATACTTGTATTGTTGTTTCTTCTCAATCCCTTAAAATATTATTCTAAGATATATGATCCTCAACTGTATAATCACTTCATGATTTCAAAGATTATGTTACTTTGTTCAATTGCATACTAATTAAATCTAGAAATGCCCACTCAAACAAAATTCTCATATTTATGTGTCTACATTAGCTTCAAAGCCATGGTAGAAAACTATTTGATTAAGAAACCATCACCATGTACTCCAATAATGGTGATGAGGAATAACTTTTGACATTTCTCTATCTACTAATATCATCTTTTATCTCAATAATCCACAAAAAACCTTTGAACATACTGAATATTGTAAAAGAGATCATGGATATATTATTAAAATTGATCTCTCTCCCTCTCTCTCTCTCTCTCACTCTCTCTCTCTTTCTCTCTCATCTTAATGACTAATGACTTCAATGAAATAGTCCCACGAATTATTGATACTAGTCAACAAAAAACTTCTTCCACATTTAAAAATAAAAATGTTATAGTGCTTTTTATTTGGCAAAATAAATCATATCCTCTTTCCTTATTGCGACTCTCTAGTTCAACTTTATGCATTTTTTTATTTGTATCAAATAAGTGTGTTATTTTTGTGTTATATTGATCTTTAATTTTGTTATTTTTTTTGTTTTATGTTGATATTTTACTATTTATGCAATATACATGTGATTAAGCAACTTGACGAGCAGACGAGTTGAAACAGAGTGTGTCTATAGTATTTGAATTCATTAAAAAAAAGAGAGATTAATCAGATACGCAGTAATCCTTGGTGAATAGAAAAACGAAAAGAAAATCGAAGGAAAAAGGAAAAGTTTCATGCTTATAAAGAAAAAAATTTAGGAACATGAGAAGAAACTTAAGCTCAAATTAAAAATTGATACTCCTAAACATTTCTAATAAGCCAATGGATCAAAAGATTCGCTAAATCCTCCCTAAAATTTTATATTTAGAATATAGTTACAGAATTAACTTTATTTATGTTGTAGCTAACCAAATTTTATGAGTGAAGTATTAATTTCATAACAGTCAAATCTTACATAAGTAAATTAAGAAGGATTATTCAAATCTAATATTAGTATTAGTTAAATTGGGATATTAAAAAATTACTTTGAAAATTCTACCCAAAGGAGAGACTTGTGCACATTGATTTATATATTTACTGAAATATTCAAAAACACTAAAATCCTTAATTCAAAACCTATCCTGATCTTTCAAAAATTCTAATTTTAGATTTTGAATTACTTGAAGGCAAGTAATATTTTCGTTTAGAGTAATTTTATGTGTATCAAATTTGTGTATTACTTTCATATTATTTTTATGATTAATTGTATTATTTTTATACTTTATATGAATATTTTAGTTTTTTTATGTAGTATACAAATGATTAGAGAACTAGGGGAGCAAAGGAGTTGAAAAGAAGTGCTAGAGTGTTGCCTAAGCGCCCCTCGCCTAGTCTGAGCGCCCCCTTGCCAGTCTAGCTGCCCCTTTGCAAGTTCTGGCCCTTCTGGGTGCTTGGGAACCTGAAAACAAAGCCTCAAGAGCTATATTTGGATTGAACATTGCAAATATTTTATTTCAAAATAAAATCTAAATAGATAAATTAAAATTTAAAAATAAAAGCGCTCACAAATGGCCCCCAAAATTAAATCAACTCTTAAGTGATTTGCTTTCTTTGTCACAATATCTTCAGCATTCTCACCTAAAAACATCATAAGCATTCTCTTTTTTTATTTGAAGATTATTATTGTTAGTTAAAACTTAAATGCTCCAATGAATGTGGTTCGAGGTTCTAGCTTCATTTTATATCTTCTAAAGTGCTAAAAAAAATGCTTTAATAATAAAAAAGTAGTAAAGAATTAGTTGAACTTAACTTATGCAATGAAATCTATCTTTTTCAGCAAAACTTAATACAAAAAATTTAACACGGTTTGAAGTCGCATCACTTAGTATTTCTTTTAACACATATTGGTGAGAAGAAGGTTGTCATTAGCTAGTAAAATTAACATCATTAAAAAATTTAATAAATAGCACCTCTAATTCGGCATGAGCATACCAATGCCAATACATGGAACACTACTTTTAGTTATTGATGGATGAGTCTAGTCGAAGAAGTTCAAGAATCTAACCCATTAGTCCTAATTTTTTATTATGTACTTCGTGTATTATCTGTCATGCAGGCCCTCACTCGAATTCTCCCTCTCTAATGAATTTAGACATGTTTTAGTCAAAATGTTATTGCACTGTGAGCTTCCTCTTTCGCTCAAAAATCTCTCCTATTAGCTTTCTATCTCTGATGACCTCTCCTGCAAACTTAGTTCTATGGCATCTAGAAAAAGTAAATATGTAATAGATCTTATCACACTTATTAAATCTCTCAATTTCATCATTAATCAACATAGCTATCTTTTTTCTCCCCTCTAGGAGTTCACATTTGGTCATTTTTGTCCGACATACAATCTAGCTTCACTTGAGTGAGGTATTATGACTAATGTTTATGGCTTAATCACATGCGTAAATATAAATTAATGATTACCGATCAAGATTATTTCTTTCTACAACTTATTTATGTGGATAAATATTGATTATGTTGAACTTCTAGCGATATTCATGTCTAAATTTATCTCATATGTTAAATTAAAATAAGCCTTGGTTTTTATGGCATTTTTATTTTATTAATATCATGTATTTATTTAAAATATATCAACAGGAGCAATAAATTTTTGTTTGATCTTATCAAATGATTGCAATAGACCCTTCACCAATATGGCCCATCTAGCATGCTATTTAACACAATCCACATTATCATCCATAAGCATGCAGTCAGATAAATAGAACTAATATGTTTATCCAAACTATGTTGAATAAATCATCAAAAGAAATATAATATCCCTGAAAAGTTTCATTTTAAGAGAAAAATTTGTTGATTCTTGTCCAATATAAATAAAATCTAAATCTTGAAAGTGTATCAAAATTAACTAGATTGTGCCTAATGCCAAGCAAGCGAAGCACATCATGGAATAGTAATTTTTTGTTTAAATTATAAATCAAATGGGTACAAACAAATTTGTATTTAGACAACATTCTACCATTTCTCATGAACAAGAACTTGCTTCCTAATAGCACCATATGATAATCTATAAAACTTCTTTTGTCCATGCTTAAATGATAGGTTGCTCTTTCATCATCAACCTATTCATGATTAAAATGTAGGATAAATATACACAAGCACATTAACAAATGAGAGCAAAAACAAAAGTTTAACGAATATATGAATTCTTTGTGTGATGATCAAGTTCTGTTCTGTAAAGTTCTGTAAATTTATGCTTTTATTCCCAATGATATGCCTCTAATCTCTCCTGCAATGGAAAAAATTACCAATAATCACCACAACAACACACGCCATTGTTGAAATGGTGATAGATGCTTGAATCACCAACAATTATCGCTCTTCCTGTAAAACTGGAGATCTTTTTTATTGCACTGTGACAATCATTGCAAATTCTGATATTCTTCTTTACTAGAACAGGAGTTCCCACAGCTGATGAAATCAACCCAAAACTCAGAGCTAACCTTACAGTATGTCGACTTCCCAGATTTGCTTTCTTTCTCACAATATCTTCAGGGTTAAATCTGACAGACAAAGTTACAGCATTTTCTCCAATCTCCATGGACAGTATGTCTGACACCATCTGAACTGTATCAATTTCAAAATGTGACCTGTCTCCTTCAACAAAGCTCCATGTCTTACAGTTAAGCTCCACGAAGCTCCTTCCTCTTGTCCTATGGAGGCCATTTTTTTTCATCAGAGACCTCACTCTCTCTGCATCCTCCCACCTACCAGCATCAGCATACATGCCATAGAGTATAACATAACATCCTGTGTTATCATGGTCCAGCTCAAAAATTCTTTCTGCTGCAAATTCTGCAACGCGGATGTTGTTGTTATTTCTGCTTGCAGTTAACAAAGAACCCCAAATTCTCGAGGTTGGAGCCACCGGCATTCTTTCTATGAACTCCACCGCTTTCTTCAGATCCCCAGAACGGCCGAGAAGATCGACTAAGCAGCCATAGTGCTCAATCCGCGGATTAATTTTATGCTCCCTTTGCATGATATCAAAATACATCCAACCTTCATCAATGAATCCAGAGACACTGCACGCAGATAATATAGATAAAAAAGTGCTATCAGTTGGTTCAAAATTAAGTTTTTTCATGTCTGAAAACATTTCTAATGCAATCTTTTTAAGCCCATGAAGTCCATAAGCAAGGATAATTGTGTTCCATGTTACAACATCCGGGAATAGCATTTTATCAAACAGCTTCCTTGATTCGTTTAGATCTCCACATTTTGCATACATAAATATGATGGAATTCTGTATCCAAGTGTTAGATTCATAGCCCAACTTGAAAACATAACTATGAATCTGCTTACCGAGACGAAGCAAAGCCAGTTCGGAGTATGCTGGTAAAATGCTTGAGATGGTGAAGGCATCTGGTTTTAAATATGGCTCTTCCAACATTAGCAATAGGAATAAATTCAAGGCTTCCAAACTTCTATTATTCTGTGCATAAGCAGATATCATGACATTCCATGACACCAAGCTCTTTTCAGGCATTGTGTCAAACACCAACTTGGCAGATGTCAGCTCCCCATTTTTTGCATACAGTACAGTCAATGCAGTCTCGAGACACAAATGAGGAAGAAGACCTTTTCTGATAGCAGCTCCATGAACTGATTTCCCATGAGGTAAACTTCTCAGTTGTGTCAAGGATGGGAGAAAATTAACCATTGTTATGGCATTTTGTTCTATATCGCTCTCCCGCATATTCATGAATGAAGCAACAGCCATCTCATGTTGATTGCTGAGAACATATCCATTTATCATAACGTTCCAAACCACAACATTTTCTTTCGGAATCATGTTGAACAATCTCTTAGCGTACAACATTTCTCCACAATTGCAATACAGATCTAGAAGAGTGGACAGAACTTTGATATCCGATTCAACGTACTGCCTGATTATGTGACAGTGAATCTCCTTTCCCTTCTTTGGTAAAATTTCCAGGCAACAAGCTTCAAGGGCGCATAGAACTCCAAGCTCGTCAGATTTCATCCCAAAATCCTCCTGCAGTTTTCTAAACCATGAAAGTGATTTCAGTCCTTCGCCATTTGATACATACCCTTCCATCAGTGCATTCCACGAGACTGTCTCTCTTGTAGGCATGTCAAGGAACAATTTTTCTGCGAATTTGAAGAATCCCAGCTTTGAATACATTGAAATGAGGGAGTTGCAGACGTAGGTATCAGAGTGGAGTCCAAGCTTAAGCAGCTGGCCATGGAACTTCAAACCTTGGCTGAAAGATGGCAACTTTGTGCAGGATTTTATTAGAAAAGGGAAGGTGAAGTTGTCTGCAAGGTTGCCTGTCTGTTGCATTTGGTAGTAAAAATTCATGGTTTCTTCGTATTGGCCGGTGTTAGTGTATCCTCTGATCATCAGATTCCAGTGAAAGTTTTCCGGCTTATTGAGAGTTGTGAACAAGGTGAGAGCTTTCATCATCTGCCCAGATTCTATGAAGGAGTTGAGCTTCCATGAGAGCGAGGAGGCCTTATGGTTGGCTGTTTGCCTTGTCTTTGAATCTACAGAAGCAAAAGCTGATTCTTTTCTTATGATATTTCTTGTATGGTCGGATGCAGAGGTTGGATTTGAGATGGAGCTGCTGTGAATGCTGTGCAGAGTTGCTCTTGCCGCCATTTTTTCAGCTCGAGGAAGTACATGGGAAAATATCTATGAGGATAAGAATTGATTTTCTAGAAAAAAAATTTATTTTTATTATTCTTATGGAACGGTTCATATAAGGCTACCTGGGAATAGATCAGAACTGTTTCCGGTCATGATAGACTGAGAAAAAGGTTTATGCGGAGGAGAATCATGGGGAGAGATTATTATGTATGTAGAGCTGTGTTCAGGCGACGGCGTTGATTCTGTGGAGGTCGGCATCACTGTTGTCGCCCGGACGTAGTTTGGCGTTCGGACGACGGATGTAATAATTTTTCGAACGATGAGACGGTTTCGAAGCCCTTCCATTATTTCGAGAAAGAAGCACAAACTTGGGGCAACCAAGGCCTTTATATGTATATGT
This sequence comes from Phalaenopsis equestris, assembly GCF_001263595.1. Lineage (NCBI taxonomy): Eukaryota > Viridiplantae > Streptophyta > Magnoliopsida > Asparagales > Orchidaceae > Phalaenopsis > Phalaenopsis equestris. Next base: position 453,191 of record NW_018164743.1, read on the forward strand.
AAACCTAGAATATGAGACATTTACATTAAGCACAAAAAGCAAAACAAAGAGATCATCAAGATACAATGAACACAGTTACATATATTTTGGCAGATTTTGATGAATTGGGAGCTGGTTCAGGAGCTAGTCATCAAGAATTGGCGCCTATGTGCTAGTCTGCCACATGATATGATTTTTGGCTCCTCTTTGCACCCTTCACTATCCTTTATCTTGCATCCGACATAAATAAGAACGTATACTCAAAAAAATTATAAAAATGATACAAATAACAAATAATAATTTAAGTAAATCATAATACATATTTTTTATGGAATAGTAAGATCTTCTCCTCTCTTCACATTATCTTTCTGTGAGCTCTCGCTTGTCCTTCTCCATTCAGGCGTGCGTCTCCTTTGAAGTTATCAGATATCCTATCCTCTATGACATATTTCTCTTTTTGGTTCTCATTACACTTCTTAGTTTCTATTTTTGTTTGACTTAACGGCTAGGGCTCACCTCCTCCCAATCCTCATCCTGTCTTATGCGATTTTAAGGGGATTTGTTGCTTCACTTTTTTTTTTTTTTTTTTTTTTTTTTTTTTTTTTTTTTTTTTTTTTTTTGGATTTTTAGTTTGACTTGCGAAAATTATGTCTACGGGTTTAGTTCTAAAAAAAATTGTGTTCTGTTAAAAGATTTGGTTTTTGGGTTTTTACTGCATCTCTTTTATGGGTCTTTTGGTGCATTAGAAGACATGGTTTTCATTTATATACTAAGAAGATTGGTTGTTCTTAGAGTTTATGTATTTTATTATGCTAGGGATTGGTTGTTCTTTGAGTTTATGGATTTCATTATACTCTGGGTTATATGTTTTTTGAGTTTATGTATTTCATGGTGCTCATGGTTGGTTGCTCTTTGGGTTTATGATAGAATGTGCTCGGGGTTAGATTTTCTTCGGTTTTGTGTATTTTGTTCTGCTATGAGGTTGGTTGTCCTTCCGGTTTATGATGACAATGTGCTCGAGGTTGGTTGCTAAGTTTAAGATGACAATGTGATCTTTTTTCTTTGTTATTCTCTTTGTTTTGGGTCATATGTTGATAAGTTTATGATGAGTTATGTATTTGGAATTATAATGAATTCTTGCTATGATATGGGCTATGTTGTTCTTTGTATTAACAATGACAATATACACTTTTTTTTTGGTTTGTTATTCAGTAAGTTTGTTATTATATGTTCAGAAGGTTATGATGAGAGTCATGTGTGTGGAATTATGATGATGACCTACTGTGTTATGGGGTTATGATGACAGTTATTTATTCTTTTAAGCTTGTGATTATCGAGAATATCGTGGCGTACAGATATATGTTCTATTTTGGAGAGTTTCAGGTTTGTATTGGATGAATATGGTTAGTGTAAATATGATTAGTGACTCTCTAAAATGAATATTCTGCGGAGAGTGAAGTAATATGATCTCCTTGCTAAAGTGAAGTAATTTGGTCTTATTCTTGCACAATGGTAGTTTAGTTGGAAATATAAATTAGTTGAGAGATTGAGAATGTTAAAGTGAAAATGAGATATGCAGCAATCTCCTCAAAGTTCCAACCAATTCTTCATATATGTTATATTACTGCTTTAAAATTGGAGTTGGAGTCGATATTTTTATTCTAGGGGTTTTATGTGTCGCGCGATATTTTGGGGATCTTCTGGATGGCCTTCATATATGTTATATCCGTGATATACCCCATGTAACCTCTCTATAACTTACATGTAACCTACTTGTAACTTTTAATAAGTTTCGCACTTCTATTTTCATACATTTGTAGGTTACATGTAGTTTATAGACAAATTACATGGTGTATAACATGGATATAATCCCCAAATACCCTCTGAATAACCTCCTTGTCGTATGCAACGCTGCGTATTTTCTCCCTCAACTAGGGCATATCTGGATAAATATCAAAAGGCAGCTGTCTTGAAGAACAATAAATTTTAAGAAAATTTACATACATAGAACATAATTCTTACGTATTTACATATCTTACACCTAAGCTTTCATATTTACATTGTTATACAAATGAGGCCTCAACCAAGGCATAGCCGGATAAATATGAAAAAGCAGTTCAAGATAACCATAAATTTTAGAAAAATTTGCATACATCACACAATTCTTACATACGTACATATCTCACACCTAAACTTTTATATTTACATATATACCATTGGTGTTATAAACCTCTGCATGAAAGGGTGAATTTAACTTTTAAAAAGTGATAATAGTACTAATTTTAATGTGATACTGAAAACTTGTGTGTCGTGTGTAAATATAAAAGTTCAGGTGTGAGATATATAAAAACACGAGAATTGTGTGGTATCCACATAAATGCCCTAAAATTTAAACCATATAACCGATTCAGATTGACTAACTTCAATCACAGAGACAACAAAAATTGAAGTCCTACTTTCTAAAAAAAAAGTTAATCCATATAAAAGTGACTAAATCCCCATTTTGAAACAAAAAATTGTCAAAATTTGTATTTGACAGATGCCCTAAAGTCATATGCTATGGCTAAAATAAAAAAGAAAAATACAGAAGTGTGACAAAAAATCACAAATGAAAGCCTAAATATGGAGGCATTCTGCAGCGTTTCTTATTTTTCAGGGCAACACCCCATAGACAAATAATTGAACATGGTGCCATAAACAGGCATAACAATTACAAATAGATTATACAAGAAACAGATCAGCTCTTTGTATCAAAAAACTGTTAATCCGCACCAATCAGATTTCTGATGACGAATGGCAAGATTCCACCATGGTTGTAATATGCTAATTCTACCTGTTCCAGCACAACCATATCATAATTATCAAGCAAAATATTTACAATTGAGAAAAAAAAAAAGATTTACATGCATATCACTCAATTCCTATGTGTTTACATTCTAACAACTAAACTTTAATTTTTACACACACACATGCACACCTATATATATCTTACCTATGCATGTTAAAAGTTAAAATAGTTGCATTTTTATATGATATGAAGGGTTTTGATTGTATGAATGTAAACAATAAAGTTTAGGTGTTATACATGCAAATACATAGAAGTTGGGTGGTAGTATGTAAAGAAATGCGTTCACTTACCTCTGTGTCAAAGCGAACAGTACATGTAAAGGTTTTGCCAGTATTGACCATAACGGTTGCATTTTGACCAGGCTTGATTTCATCCGCACTGGTTGGGAGGTGAATGGTGAAGCGTTCGTGACCGGTTAATCCGAGGGTTTCTGCATCTTCGCCGGACTTGAAACATAGAGGAATGATGCCCATTCCCACAAGATTGCTGCGGTGGATTCTTTCAAAGCTCTTGGCTATTACAGCTTTGACACCCTGCAAATAATTAGTAGCCATGGAGTGCCAGATTTAACAAAATGTGGTTGGATTCAAGGTTGATAAGATACATGAGAGTTTTTAGAGTAGCTGAGTCAGATATGAATCCAAGAATACATACTATTCAATTCTTATGTATTTACATATCTAACATCTAAGCTTTTGCTTCTATACATTTTTACCATCCAAATCTATCATATCACATAAAAAATGCTAATATTTTAAATTTTAATGATGAAAATACACATTTTCATGCATAAGTAAGGTTGCATATATGTAAGAATTAAAATTTAGGCATTAGATATGTAAATACGTAAGATTTGAATGGTATGTACATAAATCTTCCATTGATGAAATATGATTTAAATTATAAATAAAAATCTTATATCAAGTTATCCCGCCAAAGGTTAGCAAGGATGGGTTCCAAAAATCTTATATCAAAATCTTCTAGCCCAACTTTTGATTCAAATTTACATAAAGTGGCTCAAAAATTAAGCACATTTTACTAAATAATACTACCTATATTAAAAATGGAGTTAACTATACCAGAAGCATTGGGCCCTTTGCAGCCCAATCACGCGAACTTCCGCTCCCATATTCTGCACCAGCCAAGATGATAGTGTCATGACCTTCCGCCTTATATTTCTGCTCAAAAAAGTAAAAAAACAAAAAAAAAGAGATTCAGCTTCTGAAAACTTAAAACAAGCATCAAAAACAAAATTGCAGGTTCAAACATTGCCATTTTAAAAAGTTCTATCATTCAGTTTGAGAGGCTCAGAAAATTACCATCGCGGCATCAAAAACAGAGAGCTTCTCCCCAGAGGGAATGTGAAACGTTTTAGGCCCAACTTCGCCTTCCAAGAGCTTATTGACAAGCCGAATATTAGCAAATGTTCCCCGTGCCATCACCTCATCATTGCCGCGCCGACTTCCATAGGAGTTGAAATCTTTCCTATCTACACCACGCTCCATCAAGTATTTGGCAGCAGGGCTATCCTTGTGAATACTTCCAGCAGGTGAAATATGGTCGGTTGTGATGCTATCACCAAAGCTTAACAGACAGTAGGCGTCCTTCACAGGATGGGGGCCAGGAGGAGACATTTTCATGTCCTTGAAGTATGGAGGCTCATGAATGTACGTTGATGAAGGATCCCATGAATAAAGAATGCTGGGTGACACTTTTAGTTGATTCCACATGGGATTTCCTGATGTAATTGCTTGATATGTAGATTTAAACATGTCTGGAAGAACACTGGATTGCACAGCCTACATAATTTTGAGAAAACAAAGCTTTAAATTATAAAATGATGTCTGAGCAATTTGTTATAAAAATACGTGAACTGAATCATAAAAAATTACGTTAGCAATCTCTTCGTTGGACGGCCAGATGTCTTTGAAGTGCACTTTTCTGCCATCCTTTGAGGTACCGATGGGTTCTTTGTCAAAATCAATGTCAACCTGAAATGTAAAAGACAGAAAATTATGAGTATAAAATTCATAGTGAGGGTAAAAAAACAGGATAGCGAATCAGATTGAGAAATGGAACACTTCAAAGCAAGCAAAGCTTTTGAAGGAAAAAATCGCATTATCATAAAAAAACATAATAAGTTTATATCATTATTCAATTATATGGTGGAACAATTCAACCAATTTGGATCAATTTCTTATAGGCCAACACAAAGAGTTGAATCAGGTAAAAAAAAAGTTGAATCATGCAGGTTTTATGTTTTACTGGACCTATTAACACTTAAACAAGAATATGCTCGTTAAAAACTTGCACTATTTTGAAATGTAATAGAGATAATGGTCTTTACATCCTTACTTACAGTTTAGTTTGGTTTACATATAGGAACTTTGTATATAAACATACTTACTGATTATTGGTGGTTACTTATGTTATCATAAATTCAAGGAAAACATCCTTATTGATTATTGGTGGTTATTTATGTTATGATAATTCAATAAAAAAAAATACTACAATCCTTGTTTTAGCTTCATGTTTTACTTTTCTCGAGGATTTATCAACTCGATGTCATGAAGTCTCCGTATCAACCTGCTTAAGGATTTAATATTTTGGTATCCTTTAATTTCTTTCTCTATCTATCGATTACAAAATTAAGTATTAGAAAAAAATTCCTGCCTGCTTTACTTTATCTGTAATAAATTTCTTGTTATCGTATTTGAGTACAACAATTTCCTTCTATTTTTCTTTCCGAAATCTCACAAACTTCTTATATCATCTTTCCCTCTCAATCTTTCTTCCATCTCTTGAGCGCTCAATCTCCTGAAATTGTACCCTCGAGCCCTTCCTCTCTTCCATGGAGATCCCGTGCAAAACTTCTGCACCCACCTTCCTTCTCTCTCCTCAAGTGAAAGCATGTAAGAGCCAAACAAAAAATCTTTTCTTCATGTACTGCCTACACAGATCCTTTCCCTCTCTCTATCATCCTCCCCAATTCCTAAAATTCCCAAACAAATTCCTAAAACATAAACAAATTTTTACAAATTTGAATTTGAATCTACATTGATTTAATTCACATCCTTAACATTTCCTAAAATCCCTACCACTAAATTGGCCAATCCAAGAAAATCCAAATTTAACAAAGCAATCCTAACAAGAAAAAAGATGGAACTACATATCACATTTGAATATGGTAAAATTAGGTGCAATATCCAAGATATCAGTTGCCATGTTGCAAGCAAACCTGCAAACTGAAGCTCTTTCTGCCTCGTCACTTAACCGTGAGTGACTAAGAAAATAAAGACGGAAAAATAAGAACGAAAAAGAAAAGAAAAACAAGAGAGGCTTCTTTCTTAGGAATTTTTCAAACTACTCTAAGAGGTTTGTTTAATATTTTTCTGAAACGCCATTGAAAAATGAGTTTGATCGTACTCAGTGATAAAGTGCCATTTCTTTCATAAATTGGACTACTTTTCTGTTAATTGGCATGCATAAGTTTTTTTAAGGAAACTCATCTCGTAACTAATAGGCATGCAAAATAAGAATGTGAGTTGCCAAGAATTATTTTCTTGGGTGGTGAGTAATCTAGATTGTGTAATTGACATATGAATAAATGAAGTTTTGAAAGCTATTCGCTCTATTTTATGTTTTATTCATTTTCCTAAATCTGAATTTATGTATGAACTTGAAATTTGAAACAAGCAGTTAATTCTAAATTGTGTATAATATTATCCTGGTGGTTGCATTGCATTCAGCAATTGTGCTTGTTTTAGCATCATGTTACCCTCATAACTTTTGAGTATTGAGACAAGAAAATGAAAGATTGCCTAGACATGAGAAAACTATTTTAGTATATGACAAATAGTGTATGACAAATAGTGTAGAAATCAAGATGACTATGAGAGAAAAAAAATTTAACTGAGTTAAAGATAAGTTAAATGAAATGGCAAACAAATTAAAGACCTGAGATTTCAACTGAAACAAACCATAAATTTTGGCAAAGGAATACTTCATGATGTTTTTTCCTTGGACGGAATCCAATAAGAGAATGTTACCACATCCCGTCACCTTAAATGACTTAGAAAAACCTCAATGATGATGATGACGTGCCTGTTGACCTCATTTTTTGTGAGGTCTAGTCTTCCTCTTAGAATTTAGGATCTAGCCTTAGGGATCTCCCTTTGACTATCTTAGAACTTAAGAAACGGGACCCGCCTCGTTTTAGAAATTCAACCCACTTCTCTACCCTTTTGGAGTTTCGCGTGTGTGATATCGACTTCTAGCACTTAGAAGGGTGAAACCAAGATGAGGAAACCCCAAAGAAATTCCTATAGGACCTTTTGAGCCTTAAGGTGGCCTTCTGCACAATTCGCACTCCCGCGCGAACAAATCTTGCAATTCGGAGAATCGACACGTCTGGTCGCCACAATTCACATCGCTTGCACTGTTACTTGTCGAAGACTCGAATAAACCTTTTGAAACGATCGATCACGGGTTGAAATTTTGTGAAATTTGAATTTTGAAGCGTTTTTGGCCTGATTGTCGACGACGTCGTCCGAGCGACCCCGGATGACAAAACGGACTGCGCCGGCGCGTCCAGAACGTCGATTTTGCCCTGGGAGGACACCCATTTTGTCGCGTCGTCGCGCGCGAATAAATCTTTTTAATTAATATCTATATATCTATATATATATATTTAATATATATATTAGTTAACTTTTTTTTCTTTCCTCTTTATTCCCTAGTCGTCTCACGTTCGCGTGCTGGCCTTTCCCTTTCTCGGTCTCGAGCCAACCGAGTTCATCCCCCTCCACTCGAGAGAGAGAGAGATGTGACTTCTCATTCGTCCTTGCCAGACATTTTCTGCCCGCGACCCTCCTTCCCGGAGCTATGGTTTTCCTTTTCTTGGTAGTTTGACTCTGGGAAGCTTGTTCCCTGGTACACTTGAATGACAAACTCTCTCTTCTCTTCGCCCCGATACTTCCCTCGCTGCCACTAGGCTCGCCGCTTGGTGCTAGATATTTCGGTTGCTTCGCCTTCTGTGAGCAGGGAATGCGTCCTTTTCTTCTTTGGCCCGATTCGAGTACTGGGGTGGATGGGGTGATCTTCTTTCTCTTCTCCTCTCTTCTCTGCCTATAAATATAGTTTCTTTTGGAATTTTGGGGGTTGTTGAAAAGTTTTCTAAAGAAAGGGGTAGAGATTTTGGCTGTGAGAGGAGTTTAGGAGGAAATTTCTGTGAGAGCATCTCTTTGAGGGGGTATCTGGTGTTGCGGTGCTTTACATTTGCATCAAAGGAAGGTACTCTTTTTCCCCCCTTCTCAGTGCCCTGTTTCCTTTCGGTTTTCTCTTTGCCGAGCCTTTGAGCATGACCCTGCTGGATGGTACAATATGCTAGTTTACTTTACTTTCATATATTTTTGAGATATTCGCATGTGAAGGATGAAATGTGAGCATGTGTTAGAAATTAGACTTGGATATTCGCTTAAGGTGATGGATATATGGCATGTTCTTTGTTTATCCTATCATAATTATGTCAACAGCGATTTGGATAATTAAAGCATGGTTTTAGAATAATTTCTGCTCCTCTTGCAAACATGTTGGGATGTGTATTGTGAAACTTTTCGTTTATCTTTCGTTTAGCATGAGATATTGAAGAATTTATTGGGTCTTTCATGCATGCTAGAGGGTTTCGGCTTTGGCATCTTAAGACTTGCTCTTGCTTAAAATGAATGCTAGAGAGTTCACTTTACTTTCTATACATATGTGGGGGCTCGGTTTAGCTCCTGCGGCTTTCCCTTGCTTGAAATATATGCTATGAGAAAATTTATTTAATTTGGAAAGTGCAGTAGCTTGTTTTGAGGACTTGGTTTAGCTCCTCGTGAGGCACCTCCCCTATTCAAATATTTGTTGGAATGATTTCATGCTTGGAATATTTAGACATGCAGGTTGTTCCTCGGCTTTGGATGGCTCATTTTTACCTTAAGGTGGCTGGGACTTTAATTTCTATTAAAACCTGAATTTGTATCAATGTTTGGGTCTTGTTTTAGCCTTGTTGGACTCGATTTTGGCTTGGTTTGGAGTCTCGGCTTTGGCTTGAAATGGCTAGAACTCTATTTTTTTTTTATGGAAGCCTGGATTTTAATATTGTTGGATGTGATTTTGGTGCTTCTTAAACTCGGTTTTGGCTTGTAATGGCTCGGTTTTGGAGCTGTGTGGGCATTCGGCTTTCATTGCAGGAGCATGAGATGCTGACTTTTTGTTGAGGTGTTGAAGTTTTCTTTGCTAGCTTTAAGAGGCTCACTTTGGGCTCTTACTGATTTTCAATTTGTTTAGAAGTGGCTGGAATTTTAATTTCTATTAAAGCCTGAATTAATATCAATGCTTGGGTCCAATTTTAGCCTTGTTGGGCTCGATTTTGGCCCCTGCTGGGCTCGGTTTGGCTCTAGTTGGGAGCTCGGTTTGCTTTGTTTGGCCCTTACCCGAGAGGTGGCTTGGAGGTGATTTTACTGGCTTTGGTTCCTAGTCCTACTCGTGAAACCTATTGGAGTTTCTTGAGTTTAATCTACCCTCTCTTGTTGAGTTTGAATCATTTGAATGATTGTAGATGGATCAAACTTGTTACTTTGAGAGATTGGTGATATTTTACACTTTCATATGTATATCAAAACTTGTAGGGAATTGATTCGGGTTTGCCTTAGCTGTGAGCCTCACTTGTTGTTCCTTGGGTTTGCCTCAGGTCTCTGCTGTGAGCCTCCTCTGCTCCTGTGCCTCGGGTTTGCCTTAGCCGTGAGCCTCACTTGTTGTTTCTTGGGTTTGCCTCAGCTGTGAGCCTCCCCTTTTGGTCCTTACCCGTGAGGCCCCTATCATTGGGTGTGATTTGGTCCTTCTTGCTAGGCTTGATTGGCTTGAGTGTTGTGGATGAATCAAATTTTTCATCCCAAAAATTATAATCACTTTAGTTATCCTCTTATGTTTGTCAGGAAAGCATAGTAGTCATTGGTGGTTCTTTTAGTCGCCTTAGCCGTGAGTCTCACTCGCTGCCCCTTGGGTTGCCTTTGGTCATGAGTCTTGGAAGCTATCTTCCGCCTTAGCCGTGAGCCTCATTTAGCCCTATTTCTTGTCTTAGCCGAGGGCCTTGGTGGTTGCTTTCTCTCCTCTATTGGCCCCGGCCCTGAGCATTTATTTAGGTTATGTGGGAAAATTTCATGTTTATTTGATATACGAGACTTCTTTAATTCGAAAGTTTAATTCGAAAGTGGGAGAATTTTGATTTCGGCATGAGTTTGGAAATATCGGTGGTGGTTTCCCCGAAGTCACTTTCTTTTGAAGTGTGGGAGATTTTAAACCTTATTTTGGAAAAGCATTTGGTGAACTTGATCAATCATATGTCTTTGGGGTTTGGGAAAATTAGCGCGAACTTGTTTTTTATGTTTGTTAGGAAAGACCTTGGGCCCTACTTTTCCAGGTCTCTTCGATACGAGTTTTGAGAACTGATCCATTCTCCTTTTTGGTGTTTTAGATGGATCAATGTCTCCTCTCTCTCACTTCATTTTTTTCTTTTCTTTCCTTGCTTCTTGATTCGTTCTTTTTAATGTTTATGTCTGATGCATAAGTGTCCACGTATAGCCTTTTGATATACGTGTAATCATCAAGCAAGGTCGCAAACAGTCGTTTTGGGGCGTACGGTGTTGATGATAAAGACACACCGAAGATAGAACAGAAAGATGACCTATCCTATAACATCAAGATCCAAGCATTTGATGAACAATAAGATGTATCCTTCACTCACCGACATAAGTCTAGCGGGAGCTGGCTCGAACCTCCTCAGATGATTAACAGTCCCACGCTCGACAATGTAATCGACTCGTGGACAACGAAAATTTCTAAAAAAAATAAGTTTTGATAAACCCTTTTCAAGCAAAAACATACTTTTCTACGAAAGAAAAAATTATAACTCTTCTTTGCATGTTTAAAATTTGTATGCATGTTAAAAAAACTTAAAACATACTTTAAAACTGGTTGTCCACCTGACGAGTATCTGTTTAGGCTGGGAAATAGCCCTCTAAGTGAGGTTCAAGACACACTTCTAGATGAGTGGCGGGTTCTATACATTCGGGTGATCGAGTAGCCTTCGTGGACCCTCGAGAATATACAGCTGAGTCTAGTCCCATACGAGTGCATGCAGTCCCCCTCATCCGAATCTTTTTTTCTTTGTTTTATCGAAGCTTTGGGACAGGGCACTCGTGTTACTTTTCCTTTCTTTCGAGATTTCTCCAGGATTTTCTTTTACTTGAGTCTTTTTCGTTGATTTCCTCGAGTTTTCTATCATGAGTCGTTGTTACACTCTTCTTTGGATTTCTTGGATGACGTTTTCTTCCGGACTTCGCTTTTGAGATGCACTTAGGCTTGTTATACTTAAAGAACATCGGATCTCAGGCATACAAGTTTGCTTTGTTTGCTTTATATTTTACAGTACTTTATTTTCCTGTTTCTACTTGCTACCGTTCTTCTTGTACAACATGTTATATCATTTATGTTTCTACCGCTACTGTACTGTATAGCATGTTATATTATTCATGTTCTACTTGCTATTGTTCTTCCTGTACATCATGTCATACTAGTCTTGTTTTTGTCTACTACTGTTCTACATGCATCCTACTGTTTGTCCTGCACATTTTATATTATATAGCTTTAAGCATGTCTTCTTTTATATAGGACATTTAGAGGACTACAACCATAGGGTCGTTTGATTTGACACCATAACTGGACACCCTATAAAACTTAAACTCGTCACGTCGGTGAGCTTGGAGCTAGCGCAGTGGGCAGCACGAACATCTTCAACAGCAGAACATGTTTTCCCCAGCAAAACCATTCATTTCCTATAAATTAAACAACAAGTCATAATATTTCGAGGTTGTTTGCTTAATGCAGCATAAAACCTCACTTTATCTGTTAGGCCTTTGCACAGCAGACTGTGCAATTTAAGCCCTAACTCGTTCTAGGTTCCGAGGTAGTCGTCCGATACGACGTAAACCCTCATATCTTCTAGGCGACTTGTGTGACTGTGTCACGCAAGTATAAGCCCTAATTAAATAAAATTGGCAAGATGAAACACTTGAATAACTTCTTCTTGAAACTGAAGCCAAACCATAGGATAGACTGGAAAGTCACCGGGGTTTGTCTCCGGATCTACGACCTCCCCTAGTTCTTTTTCGTTTGGATTCCTCAACAATGTTCCAGATTCGAGTTTTTCCCCTTTACACTTCTCCGTCCGATTCCGTTGAAAAAGTTCTACCCTTTTGACATCTTTGAAGATAATATTCCCTGATTTTTATCGAGAGTTTTATTAGGTGACTTCGGTTATTTAAGATGTAATTAACTTTAAGATGTAATTATTATAGGAAGCTTTTTCGAACCCAGCTTAAAATAAACTTTATTTAATTTTTTGTATTAAATATAAGAACTTATCGGCAAATAAAACGGTTGCGCAGACCAAACGGATGTCATATATTTCTTAGTTTATTTGATTGAGTATCATCCTCAAGTCTTGTGTTTATCCCTCGGGATAGATACAAGATTTGAGGTAGAGTGCTCTTTCATTTAAACTGTGAAAAATATGAGGTCAGTTTGATTTCATATTTTTCTAAAATTATATATATATATATATATATATATGTAAATTAAAACGTCCTTCCGAAGCGGGCGACGGGACTTCCAGCGACCGACAGCTTCTTACGGACAACTTTTGAACAAACCACCCACAACATTTTTTAACTTTACCCCCTTTTAGCGCCGACAGTGCCTCAGAAAAAAATCAACAAAAGAACGATGGCCTTCTAGACTGTAGGCTTATAGAAATTTTCTTGAGATAAGTTCATACATCAATCATTCCCAATTTGAACTAACTAGGAAGAGACCATCTGGCTCATAGAGATCACTTGGATCTTAAAGACCAAAAGGAATACAAAGACCATATAAACTATCTGTAGGATATTTTAGGGAGATATTATTTTTAATCTTATATTATTATTATTTTCTATTTTTAGGATTCATGATTATTGGTATATAATAATTTCAGTTTCCTTTTGTATTATAGGGAGTAATGGCTGATTTTATTGCTTTCCTAATATGGGAGTCATCCCCCTCTATTTATCTTGTAATCGTCTTCAATGAAATTAAAGAGTAATTATTTTTCCCATCTAAAAATCACATGGTATGACAGCCCTGATCACAACAACATCTTCAATTCAGGTTCTGCTTCGTGACCCCTCGCCATACAACCTCAATTATAGCTTAATTCAGAAGGCAATGACTAGACCGCAAATCTAGGAAATCCTTTACAAGGAAGTTGCAATTAAAGCTTATTGGGAAGGCAACGACCACGTAGCGGGACTTGGAGAACCATATCACGGCTAGGTAGGCAACATGCACGCGATTCAAGCTTGTTGGGATGACAACGACAGGATCGCAAAACTAACAGAGCGGGGATCGTGGCATTCAAATACCAGAGGTGTTCCATATCCTTCCTCTTCATCAAAGTTGTGCAGACCTAGCCCACATCCAAAACTAAGGCTTGCTTCTTGTTTTCCTCGAGATAGCCACTACACGTAGGCTGTTTTTCTCAGATTTTGAGAATGCCATGCAAATTAGCGATAACGATGAGAGTTCAAAATAATTCTAGATTGCCGATTCCAATAAATCTAAAACAATCTCATCTCACCCTGCGCTCCACTCATAGGTGTATAGACTAAATATTTTCATAAGAATTTACCACCTTATCTCACAATTATAATACTTAATACGGTCGATGGAAGACAAAATTGGGTATTTAATCGAAGAAATCCCAAAACCCACAGCTAGAACTCCAATTCTGAAAAAATGACAATCCAAAAATGCTCTCGTAAAAACATGGCTCATCAACTTCATGGAACTTATCATAGAAACATCTCGTCTATTCCTTCCCACTGCTCGATATATTTGGAAGGCTGTTTAAGATCTTTGTTCATGCTTAGAGAATTCATCTCAACTTTTTAAGTTGAAAATTCAACTTTGGAACTCTAACCAATATGATTGTGATGTTACTACATATATCAATGAGTTTGTAACATTATGACAGGAGTTTGATCAATGCTATGAAGACATTTGGAAGAATTCAAATGATTATACTCACTACAAAAAAGAGAAAAAATAACTGTCTACATGTTCTTAGTGGGTATTAATCGAAGTTTTGATGAAGTTTGAGGTTGAATCCTTGGTAGGAAACCTCTACGCTCAGTTCGAGAAGTCTTTTATGAAGTTAGACTTGAGAGTCTAGAAAGAAAATTATGCTGTGCAATACTGACTCGTCTGGTAACATTGAACAGGAGAACTCGACACGAAAAGAAGAAATGTTAGAAACTTCATGGGAAACCTGCAAATTAGAAATCAAAATTCAAGCATTGAGATCGATCTTATCAAGCTTCTGCTAGGGAAACTCAAGAGCCACCTGCTAATTCAAATGCAATCCCTTTCACCAAGAATCAATTAGAGCACTTGCACAAATTATTTCAATCTAAAAAATTACCCCTAACACCATCTTGTTTTGTAGTACATAAGGGAAACTCTCTAGCCACTACTTTGTCATGTACTATCCCTAATTTTTCTCATTCTTAAATAATTGATTTTAGTGCAACTGATCATATGGCTGATTGTTCTAAATTATGTTTCTCCGATGGATCTTGTGCAAACAATAAAAAGTTAAATTGTGGATGGTTCCCTCTCGATAATTATCAGATTATGAACAGTCAAACTCTCTCCATTGTTAATTCTTAGTGATGTTCTACATGTTCATAATCTATCGTGTAACTTATAGTCTATTAGTAAAATTACTGTTAATCATCAATATCAAGCTAACTTATATTATTCTTGCTATGAGCTTCAGGAATTGACTAAGGAGCAGATGATTGGCAGTTTCAAGAAAAAAGAAACTATTATTTTGAAGATAGACTTGACTCTAATAGACAATGTCAAATTACTAGCTAAAATTTTATTTCTAATTCTAAAGATAATGAAATTATGTTATGACATTATAAATTAGGTTATCCTAGTATTCAATCTCTAAAACAATTGTTCTCAAATTACTTTAGAATAAAAAAGTTTCTATTTCGATATGAAGTTTGTCAGTTTGCAAAACATCATCGTGCATCATTTTATTCATAAATATACAAATCTCGTACACCAATTACTCTGATTCATTTGACATCTGGAATCCTTGTAAAAAATATTACATATTCTGGAAAAAAAATGATTTAAATTACTAATGATCGCACAATATTAAGTTGGGTTTATTTAATGAAAGAAAAATTTGAAGTAAAAACAATTTTCAAAAACGTTTACATCATGTAACACACAATTTCAAAAAATCATTCAAATATTACAAAGTGATGATGGCTAAAAGTATTTCAAAAATACTTTGAGTCAACTCTTTCTCAAGAAAGAAAATAAGTTATCAAAGCTCTTCTTTCGACACTCCACAACTAAATGGGTGGCTGCAAGAAAAAACAAGCCCTTATTGGAGATAGGTCGGGCATTGCTATTCACCAATCAGATACCTAAATATCTTTGAGGGTTAAATTGTTCTTTCAACTAAATTTCCTATAAATAGAGCGTCCAATAATGTTTTAAACATTGAAACACCTTTTAATGTTTTTAAAAAAATATTTCCTAAGAATTGATTCTCATCTTCTCTACCTCTAAAGATATTTGTTTGTATTGCGCCGTTCACATTCATAATTAAGAAAAACTTGAATCATGAGCTCAAAATGTGTGTTTGTTCATTATGCTCCTTACCAAAAAGGGTATAAATGATTTGATCCTAATTCTTAAAAAATATTTGTTACAATGGATGACCTTTTTTTTAATTATAACTTTTCTTTTCACCTCATCTTCAAGGAGGGAACAAAATAAAAATTTGGCAACTGAGTTTTAGAATTTTCTTCAAATCAAGGACAAATGATGTTCACAACAAAGGAGAAACAAGAAAAAGAACTACAACTGTGATACCATTTGATATTGTCTGCTCGCAGTAAAGGACAACTCAAAAGAAAAGGTCTACAAATCCTTTACACTGTCCACAATCCCCAAACCCAGGTAATGTCATCACTAATCATTTAAGCCATGTTCAGTCCACTTCACATACTAATTTTGTGTTTTATAGTCCTGAATCTAAGCCTAGTTAGAATTCTGTGTCCCATTATGTGTCATATGAAAACCTCTCGTCCACTTTCAACGCTTTTACCTCACAATTATCGTTTATGGATATTCATAATATTGTGCATATACTCTAAAAGTTCATGAGTGGAAGGATGTTGTTTTTGAAGAGATAAAAGCTCATGAAAAAGATGGCATGTGGGAATTAGTTGATCTACTTAGAGGAAAGACAACTATCAGATACAAATAGGTATTTATAGTCATGTACAACTCTGATAGTTCTTTAGAATCATACAATACTCGACTGGTTACGAAGGAATTCACATAGACCTATGACATTGATTACATAGAGACATTCACCACAATAACAAAACTAAAATCTATAAGAAGAGTTTTCTATTAGTTCCAGTTAATCTTGATAGGCCCCAAACATAGTTGGATATAAAAAATACATTTCGCAATGGAGACTTAGAAGAAATGCATACAGTGATGCATCTTTAGAATTTAGTGAGAAGTTCAACACAAATGTGTGTATGCTGAAAAAACCCTTATATCGGTCGAAACAGTCACATAGAACATGATTTGAGAAATTTACACTATTAGTTAAAGGTCAGGATATACTTAAGGGCGGGGAAATCAAACAATCTTGTTCAAACATTCAAAGAATGAGAATATAGCCGCCTTGATTGTATATGTGGAAAATATAATCCTCACCTGAGATGATGTATATTAAATAAATCGGTTGAAGACTTCCCTCTCGTTAGTTTTTTAGAGCAAGAATGTAGGATCTCTAAAGTACTTTCTTGCAATGAAGGTTGTTAGATCAAAAAAATAAATTGTTATTTCCTAATAGAAATATGTTCTTGATTGTCTAAAAGAAACAGAGCTGAGTGATTGTAGGCCTACAGTCACTCCAATTAATCTCAAACAAAAAACTGGGATATGAGAAAGAGGGGGCGACATAGTGAATACAACTCAAGATCAAAAGTTAGAGGGAAAGATGATATATATTTCACATACACGGTCATATATCACCTTTGTTGTAAGTTTGGTAAGTCAATTTATTCATCCATCTTCTGAAAACACCTTAAAACAATTAAAATGATTCTCAGATATCAAAAAAGTGCACCAGATAAGGGTTTACTCTTTTAAAAGACTACACAACAGAACATAAATTCATAAAACAATGCAGACTGAGCAAGTTCAATTGTTGACAAGAGATTGATGTTTATGGACACTGTACTTACGTCCAAAAAATTCAAGTTACATGACAAAGTAAGAAATAGAATATGGTGGCAGTGAGTAGTGCCAAGGCAGAACATCTAGCTATAGTTAATGGAGTGTGTGAGATACTATAGCTGAAGAGAGCTCTTAAAGAGCTACGGATCCCGATAAACAAGTCAATGAAGTTGTACTATGACAATAAAGTTGACATAAGCATTGTAGAAAATCTAGTGCAACATGATTGCACAAAACAAAAAGGATTGATTGTGGAGGTAATTGCATGTCTTTCACTCCAACAACGCAAAAAAATAGTAAATATCTTCACCAAAGGGCTTTTCGAGCCTAGTTTTTAGCCCCTTGTAGGTAATTTGGGCATGATAAACATCTATACTCTAGCTTGAGCAGGAGTGTTGGATTTTTTAGAAAGATTTTAATTTTAGTATCTTATATTATTATTATATTAGATTTTTAGGATTCATAATTATTGGTATGTAATAATTTTAATTTCCTTATTTATAATGGGGAGTTATGACGGATTTTATTGCTTTATTAATGTGGGAGACATTTTCCTAATTGTCTTCTATGAAATTAAGAAGAATAATTACTTTGTCTTTCCCAAAAAAACACACTATCAAACCTACAAACTTTTGCTCCAATGATGATCGAGATAAAGGGGAGTACATGCATTCTAACAATGATTATCTGAGTCACAAAATCAATGTCACGATGCACTAATAAAAAGGTGGCAGATAAAACATTCACTTTTGATAGTAGATATGGTCTGATACTTTTCTTTGTTTAGATATATATCTAAATTTTACAACATTTTTATTGTATTCTATGAATGATTATGAGCATTTAAATTATATCTAGATTAAATTGATAGGTGTTTCCAAAAAGCCTCGAGAGATATAACACTTTCGTTGAATGCCTTATTAGAACTGATTGATATAAACTCTAGAATAGAAAATACAAACTTATTGTAAGTCAAAAATAATTGAACAAGCCTTTGTCCCACTAAGTAGGGTCGGCTACGTTAAAGAAACTACTTCGAAAGAGTCAACTTCTAATTTGACTATGGAATAGAATCACAGGATTTGACGAAAACCAGAACAAAAAAATTTGAGAAAGCACAATCAAATCAACCAGAAAGACACATAAGAATTTTACGTGGAAAAACCCAAAAATAAGAAAAAACTATGGAGCCACACCACCACAAATTTCACTATGTAATTAGAAAGTTTTACAAAGAACTTACACAAGTTTTTTCTCCACACACACAAAGAAACTTACAGGACTTACACCAACAATCTTTCCTCTCCAATATGATGCAAAAATCACGTCAAATCACCAAAATCTACCTCTTCGACATTCATCACCTTCATCGGAATGCTCGTAGAAGAATTCTGAAAAAAGAAACAGCAAGCCACAAGAACCTGATCAAAATTGGCTTAAAAACCAGTTTTTGTATTAATCTCACCGGGCACTTATGCGCCCAAATTTGGCATCTATACGCTGGTCTCTCGGGAAAAGAAGCAGCAAGCGCTCTATAGTAGGCGTATATGCGCCAAATGTCCGGCGCATAGCCGCCGGCCTTTCTGTTTCTAAGCCCTTATAGGGCGTAAGTGTCCATGGTTGGCGCCTTGGCGCCACCCTTAAATGCTGCTTGAAATTTTTTGGCTCCACACTACATAACATGCTATATGAATCCTTTTTTACCATTGTGTCCTATTGAAAGTCATATTTTCAAATAATTCTAATAAATTAAGATAATTTTTTATACAACATGCCCAAGTCTTTTTAAGTCTACATCTACCTTTCTTAACATAAGTCACATTTAAAACATCTACTCTCCTAACAAGGTCTTATATGGTCGACGTTTAACACGACCATACTAGCTAAGACCGACTATCTCTAATATTGTCTGTCAGTGGAGCTACACCAATCCTTTCATGGATATACACTCATCCACCTAAACATTCTAACCTAAGCAACATGTAACTTATTTTAATGTCTAAGAGGTACTTTTCCATCACATAATAGGCTTGATGCATTGCTCCACTTCAATCATCCAACTTGAATTTTACTAATAACATTCCCATCTATATCACCATCACTTTGATCAATAGACTCGATATATTAAAAACGTTTGCACCTTTTAATGATTAAATCAGCAATTGTTACAATCTCATTACTAGATCTACTACTACTAAAATTACATTCCATTTATTCCATCTAAAATTAACCTCCATAAATAAAAATTTTCCTGAACTCTATCCTTAATCTTATCCACAAGAAAGATATCATCAACGAAACACATACACCAAGGTACATCCTCCTATAAATTTCCAATAAGAACATCCATAATTAAAGCAAAAATATACGAGTTTAAAATCAACCCTTGATGTAATCCTACTCAAATATAAAAAAGCTTTGTCAATCCTCCCTTTTTTTTTAACATAGGTAAAAGCTCTACTACATACATCTTTAATGACTTGAATATAAGCAATATCAACACCTTTCTTTCTAGAATTCTCCAAAATGTTTCTCTAGGAACATTACCATAAGCTTTTTCTAAATCAACAAAAACCTCCTCACTCTCTATGTACTTCTCCATCAAACCTTTCAATAAATGTATATCTTCCATAGTAGGCTTTACCAACATCAATCCAAATTAATTTTGTGAAATTTCTATATCACGTCGTCACATTGTTCAATTATACTCTCCCATAAGTTTTATGTATAACACATTAACCTAATTCCTCACTAATGACCTCTGTGTATGAATCCAAACTATTTCTTCACTCATAAGACATCACTTTAGTTTTTATAATAGTATTAAAAAGTTTAAAAATCTAAGATCTCCTAAGCATTTCCACACTGCTATTGGATTACTATAATGTCCTACTACTCCATATTTTATTTTCTTAAAAGCCTCCACAACTACTATTTTTACAAATGTGACGGTGAAAATAAATTGTTGTTATTATTTATGATATTAAGATCACAAAAGTCGATCATATTTCACAATCTTTCTTGAAAAATTTATCAAAATATCTCACCCACCTATATTGAATATCCTCATGTAAGAAAAGTACTTTTTTTTTTATTTTCATCCTTCATACATTAAACTTGTATTAAATCTTTACTTTTTCTTATCTCTTTGCTTAACAAATTTATACATATATCTTCCATCTTCTTTAGTATCTTATCTATTATAAGGATCTTTAAAATCACTTTTTTAGCAATACAAATTATTCTTTTAGATTCACTTCAAGTCAACTTATATTTTCATAATTCTCCAAGCTTTTACATTTAAATTTATATTTATACCAGAATTTATTATTTTTTATCTTTTCTTGAATATTATTATTCCACCACCAAATAATTTTATTCATAAAAATATTTCCTTTTGATTTCCTTAGTACATCTTTTTTCAACTTTGTTTAATAACACTCGTTACTTTATCTCATATAATATTAACTTCTTCATGAACATCCCAAATTTTAAGATCTTGAATATTATTCATAAAGATAATTTTATTTGAGACTTTTTAAGTTCCCTCATTTAATTTATATGGCAATATTTCATTGTGTTTTTCATCTTTCAACCCTTCATCCTAAAATCTAAAACTAATAATCAATTGAATACTTAAATTTTCACTTGAAATGACCTTACAATCTTCACATCCCAACGATCTATTTTTCTTAAAAGAAAATAATCAATTTGTATTTTATTAAATGTATTTCTCATAAGTGATAATATGTTCATATATTTTCTTAAATAAAGTATTAGCAATAATAAAATCATAAGCTAAAACAAAATTCAATTTCTTTATCTTCTTCAATAGTCACTCCAATGTCATATCCACGATGAATGCTTCTAAAATTATCTACCACTCTACCAAAATGTCTATTTAAATATCCTCCGATAAAAAGGTTAGCTAGGAGGTGGACTACAACGAACCTGAAATTGGCAACAACTACAATGGGCCAGCTACGAGGCTGATTATAGGGAGGCATACTTGTTAAGCAAACTCCAGACCAACTAGATTGGCTGACAACAAGACATTATTTCAAGGTTTTCATCTGCTGATTTTAACAATTTATGATGATAACAAACACCACAGAAAATTTACTCGTACAGATGGATCTACCATCGAACTTTCCAGCAGATTTATGTGGCAGATTTTCCGGCAATTTTTTTTTTGTCAGTAATCCCGAATGAATTTGTGAACCTTCAGCTTCCCCTTCTCCTATTCCTCAATCTTGCCTTAGCTGCCACTCAAAACCTCTACGTCACCACCCTTTCTGATGCCATTTCTCACCTTGATTTGGCCCATAAAGATCTTAGGGACACATCTCCTACGTGGATTGGAAGGCTAAGCATGTTCCCCACCAACTAAAAAGAATTATTTCATCCAACCAACAACCACTAATTATATTTCCATCATTTTCCTTATTAGTTTTATTTTAATTATTTTTAATTAATTCGGTATATTTTTTTAGATCTACTTATTTAAAATTTTGTTTTTTCTTTTGATTCTTCTCAAGATGAATGTGTCATGCGGCCATGAATAGTCCAATTTAAAACCAAGTGCATATACATCTTTGAGATTATTTTTCTTTTTTTTTATTTTAATCATTTATTTTGTATGCATTTTACTCTAAATGATTCTGCATATGTACTCGCAAACACAACACAGTTCATTTTCTCAATGTAAAAGAAGGCCCGATCATCCTTAGAACAAGTGTACTTAGTGTCAGCCGAAATAAATTATTGGGTGATTGAATGATTTAAGATTTAATTTAAATTATATGTATATGATTCTATAAAATAGTATTTTAACTTTGAAAAAAAATGTTTCAATTTAATTTATATGACTATAATTTTGGGAAAAATGATAATAAATTTTTTTTTTACTTAGAAAAGTGAAACCTAATGGACCTCACATGTTTGATAGTTTAGAAGGCTGAGCACGATACCGCAAATAGCACATTATCTGAAGGATAAACATACCGTTTGTTAGTAGGCTTAACCACATAAACTAAAGAGTTTGTGACGTCTGTTTGGTCTGCGAAACTTTTTTTTATAAGTTGACAACTTCCCCTATTAACATGGAAAGTTAAATAGGATTTACTTTAAGCTGGTTCCTTAAGTTTCCTATAGAGGCAAACCCCTATAGTTGATTACATCTTAGACAATTGAAATCACCTAAGAAGACTCTCGATTAAGACTAGTAATTTTGCCTTCAAGATTATAAAGTTTAAGTTTTCGAGGTTAAATAAGATGAAATCAAAGTGGGGGAGGGAGGGGGGTTCAAAATAGGAACAGTTAATTTCAGGAGTTAATGAAGTGAAAGGTAGGGGATGTCACAAATCCGGGGGGAACCCCGATGACTTCCCAACTATCCTACGATTGGACCTTAACTCTGAAGAGACGTCTTACACCTCGTTGTTGTGGTCTCGATCACCGCTCTCTGCCCGCTTGTTTCCACGCTCCGCTTCTTGGAAAAACTACTCTAAGCTTCTGAATATATCGATTATAGGTTCAGGGTTGTGTGAATAAATATGTGGTTATTGGGTTAGTGGTTCGCTATAGGGTGTCTCCTAAACCAGGTGTCCTATTGTCATCTATCCTAAAATGTCCTTGTAAGTCTATAGAAGCACCATGATTAATAAAAGGGAGACATGCTACGAAATGCAGTAAACAATAAATAGTTGCATCGCAAGCATGAACTATATATATATGCAGTAAAGTGTGCAGTGAAGAAAGCAAAACGCTGTAAATATAAAACAAACCTGTCTACCTGACGGGTCGGCTGCTCCTGTAAATGAGGTCAGTGTCGCAGGTACAAGTAAACGAGTATAATGAAAAAAATTTAAGGAATGTGTAAGCATGAATTTATATAAACGAGAATGAATAGTGAACATCACTTGAAAAGCTAGAGAAAAACAACAAATGCCCCACGAAACTCAAAGAAAAACCATCGAAAACACAAGAAAAATCCGAAGGAAATCACGAATGATCTACAAAGACCCCAATAAAACCGTAAGAAACACACGAAAAATCCGATAAAAGAAAAGAAAACCGTAAGCATTCGGGTCGAAGCAGACTCAGATTTAGGTATTCTCGAGAAACTCCGAAGGCAATTATCGTTCACCTGTATGTATAGAGTTCGATATTCAACTAGAAGAATTTCCTACAATACCAACTTAGGAGAGTACTTCTTAGCGCAGTACCGGTGATTAACAAGTGGACAATCAAATTATATTACTTAACATTTATATTTTGGCATGCATATAAGTAAAAGTAATATCTATTTTTTATAATCAGAATACTTTTGTAAATAGTGTATCTGTTCTTATCATTTTTACAAAATATGATTGTCCACAAGTCGATTGCACCGTCGGGTTAGGACCGTCAAGAACCTAAGAAGGAAAGGGTGCTCTGCTAGTCTGGTGTTGGTGAATGCCGAATGTCTTTATCATCAAGGCCTAAACCCCAAAAAAAAGTATCCAACTTACGACTTTCTTGATGGTTCATATATATCCGCAGCTATATATGTGCGATTATGTTTCGGACATAAGCACCTAAAACCAAACCAAGAAGCAAGGAAAGCGAACCGAAAAGAAAGAAATGAAAAAAGGAAGATAAACCCGCATCCAATATCAGTTTAAGAAGGAAGCCAAAATGATAGGAGGGTTAGCCTCAAATATTCACACGATGAGACTCCTCGAATGAGCAATAAAATGGGGCACACTTGTCAATAGCTAATTCTCCTTTCCAAGCTACTGGTGTAACAATCCAAAAGAGGTGTATTGAAATGCCCCAAATTGCAACTAAACCTTCCCAATCCATATCAAAAGGATTTTTTTTTTTTTTTTTTTTTTTTTTTTTTATTGAGCAGTCAATTCAGCTCGAAGAATTGGGCCTTGAAACTCTCTCCAAACATCTAATAAAACGATCCTCGAGAAGGGGCACTCGAATTCTTCCAAACAACAAAGATTGCAATATTCAATTCACAAAGATTAAAGCATCCAATTCTATCTCAAAACAACAGCTCTAATGAGGCATAGACCCAACATAACATGAAGGAACCCAAATAGCTATTCTCGGGTAGGGCAGCAAGGAAACCAAACAAAATCAGTACCAAGAGGGCCAGCCCAATGGGTCTCGGGCAAGGGCAGCAAGGAAACCACCAAGCCAACACAAAGGAACCCAAATAGGTGCTCTCAGATAGGGACAGCAAGGGGTCAAACAGAATCAGCACCAAGAAGGCCAGGCCTACACATTCCAGGTGAAGGGGCAGCAAGTAAACCACCAAGCCAACACGAAGGGAATCAATTAGCTGCTCACAGGTAGGGGCAGCAGGGAAGCCACCAAGCCAACACAAAGGAGACCCGAATAGGCAGTTCTTGGGTAGGGACAGCAGGGATACACCAAACCAACGGGCAAGGGCAGCAAGGAAACCATCAAGCCAACACAACATGGGCTCAATTAGCTGCTCTCAGGTAGGGACAGCAAGTGATTAAATAAGACCAGCACCAAAGGAAGCCTCGGGCAAGGACAGCAAGGGAATCACCCAGCCCAACACAAAGGAACCCAAATAGGTGTTCTCAGGTAGGGGCAGCAGGGAAACCACCAAGATTGACACAAAGAATGCCCACAAATGCCACGAAATCAGCCAAATAAGCCATCCAAAACTGCTCTAGAAATGACTAAGAAAGCACCCAAAAATACGTACCCAAACAACCTCAAGACAGTTGAGCAAAGCAGCCAAAAAATTGCCTCAAACATTGCATTTCAAGGACACCTGAAAACAATGCTAAACCGACCCCCAAAGATGGCATGCGAGGCCACTGGAAAATCAGCTAGCAAATAGTAAGTAGAACGCCCAAGAAATTTTTCCAAAAGACAGCATTTAATGCCTCCCAAAACCAGAATAAACCAGCCCCAGCATTTTTTAACAGGGATATTATAAACTCGATCTGAAGCAAAAGGAATCCAAAGTGCTCACATGAAATTTAAAGCAACCAGAGCAACTAAAGCCAGCATAACAATGATCCAACCTAATCTCTTATAATTTCTTCACATAACCCAAACAAATCAAGCTCCTGTATATGAAAGAAATCCAGAGCTAGTAGAATAGTAACCCATGTGAGACAAGTGCATGAATGCCTTAAGCCAAGATAAACACAACCTTCCATCAAGTTTGCCTAGCTAAAAAAAGAAAAATTGACTTTGTCCTATTCATTGACCCAGGATAAACACATTTCCTTCATGCATAGGTTGAAAGTATATAAAATGTTTCAAGATTTTCCAAATACAATTGTGATACAAAGGCTTCGGCGAGGAGTGAGGATTATTCATGTATAATAGTCACTACGATTCCAATCCATATGTAAAGCTAGTGATCTAAAACGATTTTGAATCCCTCCAGCCTTTTAGATAAAAGGGGTATGAGAACCCGACTATATCACAAAAAAAAAAAGATTTTAACCCAACGAGAAGAAGAAGCAACAGTTACCATTGACACAGCAAATCAAATATCCAAACCACCTCTACACCAGATTAAAGCAGGAACTTACCATCGACTTTTAGTGCTGGCACTCATACCTTTCAACCATTAAGCATTGATGATACTTGCATTTTTATAAGAAATCAACTAATACTTATAAAGAAATGAAGATCAGACATGCAACATATAAATACGCAAGAATGATATAACCTGTGTCCATTAGTTGGAGCAAAACGAGGGATTAAACCTCAGCCCATATCCAATTAAAGTGAACAGGAAATATAAATCAGGAACAGAAGTTAACCTTGCTCAAGATGTCACCCGAATTTCAACCCCATAACTTCCAAAAGATCTCAAGCACACACGCAAGATGAAACAAGCATGAGGAATCACCAGCCAAAGATGCAACAACCTCGCTTGAGCCTTTGCAAACAACAAAAGAAAGCCAAAGAGCTCTCAAACACCAAGTCCCAAAGATCTCAAGCACGCACGCAAGATGAAACAAGCAGGAGGAATCACCAGACAAAGATGCAGCAACCTCGCTTGAGACTTTGCAAACAACAAAAGAAAGCCAAAGAACTCTCAAATACCAAGTCCAAAAGATCTCAAGCACACACGCAAGATGAAACAAGCAGGAGGAATCACCAACCAAAGATGCAACAACCTTGCTTGAGCCTTTGCAAACAACAAAAGAAAGCCAAAGAACTCTCAAACACCAAGTCCACAAGCACCTGACCAAGAAGAAATTTCAGCAGAGTCTTCCCTAGGCTCCAAATATTTGTAACCTCACAACCCTTCCCCAAGAGGGGTTTTTATAGCAGAGGAGGGGAGGAGATGGAATACCATAACTTACCGGAGGTGAGGCAACCCGAGAGAAAGAAAGAAGAGAATGGAGACAAAGCAAGGGCGTAAGGCATCAGGAAGAAGAGGTTTTGCCAATAAAGTGCTTCGAAGAGAGGCTCCACGGGTAAAACTACCAAAGAAGGAAGTTCGCAGCTTGCAGAGACAGGCACGGCTTCGGAAAGAAGGATTCTCGGGTAGAGGATGTCGGCCGAGGCCGAGGAGTCAACACTCAGTCACATGCCGGAGACGGAGAAGGGCACAGTTAGGGTTTCCGCTCGGGTCTAATCATCACCAAGAGGAGGCCTCGACCAAACCGAGAGGAAGAAGAGCTAGGACACAGGCTTGGCACCGCGATTGGGAAGAAGAGGCGAAGCATCGGGAGGCCGGGGGGTTCAATCGCGTGAGGGGCTTTAGGGATTCAGGAATGCAATTCTTTTATATATTTCCGTTAGAATTATCGCTCTTTATCGATCGTTCCAGCAATTGATTCGACTTTGATCAATCGAAAAGCCTTCTACGGGTGCAAATGATGTGATTTTTGATAATTGTGTGCATCGAACGAGTGAGTTGTGGTATTCGTGCCGAATACGCGCGGAGGTCGCAATGGATTTCTTATGGTTTCGGATCCTATCGGTACTCCCTCGAGCTTCGTCACGCTGGTTTTATTCGACTCAACTAAACGTTGAGGATTTAGAACCGACGATATGAAACTGCGAGGAGTCAAGAAGTGACTCGAATTTCTAATTGGCATTGGTCCCAGTGCTAGTCCTCTAGGATAGTCGGTAGGAAATCCTAAGGCTAGATCCTACGCTCTAAGAAGAGTAAGAGATATTGGTCGACCTCACCCTCTAGGATAGTCGGTAGGAAACCCTAAGACTAGATCCTAGCCTCTAAGAAGAGTAAGAGACCTCACCAAAAATGAGGTTAACACTTAGTTGCAAATTGTAATTGTATGCCTAACATATTATCATGTGTAAAACAAGTAAAAAAGCAATACTTTGTGCAATGTAATTACCTATACTAGACTATTGACAGCCAACAACATTGCCACAGAATCACATCTGTAGAATATTGCAATGCATGAACTGTAGTTCAACTTCGCAAACTTAGCCACAAATTCTAGAGCAAGCATGCCTTAGAGAGCAATGAAACTACATCTTATACAGCTCTAAACTTCTGTAGCTCCAAATTTAGCCAGCAACTCAAGCGCTCAGCATATCACATCGAGAATTCTGGATATCATTATCAACAGCATTAACCCATTCCCAACTAAACTTAAAATAAATTAATAAATAAAAGAGGTAGGTTAAAGAACTGTTTTGGGAGATGAAGTTTGAACTTTAGACTTCATTCAAAACAAAAGGCGTCACTTTTCAAGCTAACGTTAGAACTATTACTATTAGTGAATTAACATTATAGAAACATGGGTTTAAATAAAATTTTCTTCAGAAAAAAGCTGACGATTAAAATGATTAATTAGAAACATGAAGATTTGAAGTTGTCAAATACTCAAATTAAACTTGATTTTAAACTAAAATATTTCAAAATCAATATTTAGTCAGCCATAGAATAGCATTTCAAAAAACTAGTAATCATCTAATTTTTATGAATACACCATAATCATGCAACAAAAGGGGTATAAAACAGAAAATTTCCGATGAATAGTTGTCGTGACATTGCCAAAAGAAACTAAATGCATAAAACTTCTGAAAAGTAAAGATTAATGGAGCAAAGAAGTCTGAAAGAAAAATTCTAACAATTCAGTAAGTAATTCTGAGATAAGAAAAATTAATATGGTATACCGTGCCGGCGAGAGCATATGCTACAACAAGGGGAGGAGAGGCAAGATAGTTTGCCCTGGTATGAGGATGTACACGTCCCTCAAAATTTCTATTCCCAGACAAAACGGCAGCAGCAACAATATCTGCAAATTAATCATCACAAAAGTTACAGGAACATATTTCCTGGAAAGAGATATTAAATGGCAGCTTTGTTGACAAACCAAAACAGAAAACCAACCATTCTGAGAGATAGCTGAAGCTACTGATTCATCAATGTCTCCAGAATTTCCTATACAGGTTGTGCATCCATATCCCACAATGTGAAACCCAAGCTGATTCAAGTATTTCTGTAAACCACTGAAAAGATGGTGGTAAAGCATTAGGTGCTTTTCAAGCATAGCTATAATGAGTATGTTAGCACAAATGCTAATATTTACCTCTTTTCTAAATACTTCGTAACAACCCCAGATCCTGGAGCAAGGCTCGTCTTAATCCATGGTTTCACCTATAAACAAAGAGAAACCAACAGCAATACAGATTAAAGATACTGCTAAACAAATTTATCAACAACAACAGCAAGCTTTGATCCTACTAAGTGAGGTCAGCTGTTTTATAAGATACATTCTTATAAAAGATACTATGTTTAACTTTTTTCTTGAATAAAATATTAGCAATAACAAAACCATAAGCTAAAGCAAAATCCAATATGGTTTTGCCTTCTTCATTAGTCACTCCAAAATCCTAGCCACCATGAATACTTCTAAAATTTTCTATCATTCTACCAAAAGGTCCATTTAAATCTTCTCTAATAAAAAAAATTTTCTTCAAGAAATATCATTTGCATTGATTCTCTAGGTCATTCCAAAAATTTTTTTTGTTTGAACATATATCCAAACCCGCTAGGAAGGCATAAGCATTCATAATATTAAAAGTCCTAATATCATTAACAATCTTTAGAGCTATAATTATATCTCCAATTTTACTAATTTTTACAAAATTATTTTTCAAAATCTTATCTATAATTACACCTACACCATTTATAGTACGACTCATTTAATTTCTTGAATGCATAAGATATTTATATTCCTATAAATCATAATATCTACTAATTTCATTAATTTACTTGTGAGAGTACCAATATTCCAAGTTGTTATCCTAAATTTTTTTTCATGAACTAAATTATTTGCCCGCATCCATACATAATGTGGAAACTAATTTATTTAATGTTGCACCTGGGCATCACTGCAGCTGACTCACACACTTGTTACTGTATTCGGGTCATACAATTCGTTGCTTCCAGGGGACGCCCTAGCATTGGCATAATTATTTAAATGATTTATGTCATAGTTCTTCGACAAAATTTTTATACTGGTTATCGACTACCTAACGCAGCCCTCCGCTTTTCAAATCAGATAAAGAAAAAAAGAACAAAAAAAAAAGAAAGCATAGCTCAGGAGTTCATTGATTGGTGTTGGCGCAGGTACTTTATTTGACAAGAAACTCAGGCTACCTGATCAATGGAGAAGATCTACCACCATTCTATCTTCTTCGCATGTTTTCTATTTGTCTCTTTACATGTGTGCTCATAACACACAAAGCAAAAATACAGTGCTTTAAGTGGGTGATAGGGTTATATTTGGCTATCAGCAGGCTAAACTTTAAAAACCATTTACGGGAGGTTTACAAGTTTGATGGCATTTTTTAAATTAAGAAATTTTCACCTCTAAAACTTTAAAAGTTCATAAGGTCAGTTAGCCTTAAATGATCAGCAAAACTGTTGGTGAAATGTTTGATAAAAATTGCCTAAGAGGATTAGGAGCAACCTTGATTGGTTTGGAAAGGGAA
This sequence comes from Phalaenopsis equestris, assembly GCF_001263595.1. NCBI lineage: Eukaryota > Viridiplantae > Streptophyta > Magnoliopsida > Asparagales > Orchidaceae > Phalaenopsis > Phalaenopsis equestris. Next base: position 483,414 of record NW_018164743.1, read on the forward strand.
GAAAAGCTAGTCAACATGATAGGTCTTGTTTGAAACAAAATTTGTTTGGTTCGTAATTGTAAGGGGAGAGTTCTAATCAGTACATCAAATTATGACTCAAACTCAAATGTACGGAAAAAAGAGGGAAAATTTTTCCATGTATCAACACACTTAGGCATGTAATTGCTGGTTCATATCTCTGGCACAAACCCAAATGTTGCTGTGGCCCAGAAAAAAAAAAGCGTGAAGTTGCGATGGGACACTAACATCTAGTAGTTACTAGAGGCCACCCTTATGTATTCATTGACATTGCACATGTGAAAAGCTTTTTTTTTGTGATGACGAGAGCACATCGTTAAATTTTGAATAACAGAAGAATAGACTTGTAAAATCAATTATCTAACTTAACAGATGGGTTAAATTTTAACATAGTTAACAACAAAAAATGCCATGTATCTTCAATATGGAAGTTTGACCAAAAAACGGGTTATAAAGTGAGTTCAAGATTTTCCATATATAAGAGAACGTTTTAGATTACAGAAGCCCATCATTTTCTGCACTGTCAATATGTCATCCCCAGCTTATTGGCCATTTGACTATTTAAATAACCGAAAGAATGATAAACTGCTTCTAAATAAAAAAGACATCACAAAAAGCTAGTGCAAGGAATCTAAATTTCAACCTCAAGACCCAGTTCGCAAGCTTTCTTTGCAACCAAAGCAGCTCCAAGCATCACACTAGGATTTGAAGTGTTAGTGCAACTGGTGATTGCCGCAATGACAACATCGCCGTGTTTAATTTGAGCTGGCTCCCCATTGAAAGTAAAATCCACAACTTTCTTTTGAGATTCCTTTGGAATAGCAAAGCCCTGATGAAATATAGTGACGAGAGGAATGGTCAAATGGGTAATACACAAATGAGTAATGCATATAAAAGCCGGATTAATGTGAAATCATGCATACAATTCTTAGCCGAGCTGAAGATCAAACCCAAGAAGAAATACCAAAATAAATATTTTTTTTAAAATTCATTGATCATCTTTCTGGCCCTATATAGTCTACTCAAATTACCTATTAGTTTCACAAAATGCATGGATATCACGCCAGGAAAAAAATGAAAATCTATTCATGTTAGCTTTATGCTATAAAAATTTGCTTTTATTTGATGTAGTCAAGGATTAATGACATTCTAGCTGAAAATATATCATTGTGCGAAAGGATAATCAACAGTAGCTTTAGGTTAATAGGAATCTTGGGTTCCTTTATAGTATGAACACTAAATTAAATGATTACAGCTGAACAACAGCTAAAATCACTATATATATATATATATATATATATATATATATAGAAAGCCCAAAAAGGCTAATATATTAACTAGAGAGAAAGATACAGATACAATGAGTTAAATGGCCCAAACATGGCACCCTGTCCACACCAAAGCCACAAGTGGTTCCAAAACTAGAAAATACAGAAAAGTACACTAAAGACATAAAGAAAAAGCCTAAAAATGTTGAAATACAAAGTATCAGGTGGCTAGAGAGCAACCTAATTTGGTTTTGCCTCTACCTCCGCCTATGGATCTAGGGAAGGAGCAAGCTAATAAGTTGGTAAGATGAATGTCATGTCATTGTCAGTAGTAACCAAAGTATCATTCATTAAG
>NW_018164743.1:485127-489061 GCF_001263595.1 Phalaenopsis equestris
TTCCGAAGATTGGCTCACTTGATCTTTGATATGAGTGCAAGTGTGTTGGAGATGTGCAGATTGTTGAACATTAGAAGCAACGACATGTTGTACCGGCTGATCTGCTATTGTATCAAAAGTGCACTTTCGTGTGTGTCTTGGCATGTAAGTGAGTCTTCTTCAATAACAGTGGGTGGTATAAGCACAACTAGATCTGTAGTTGTAGTATCTTGTTCTTCTTCAGGAACTACAGTGTTGGGAAGAGGATCGGGTTGCAATTTCTCAACAGGGATAATAGGTGGTTGTTCTTTAGTGATATTCGGTCTTAGATGAGAATACTCTTAGATGAGAATTTAGATGAGAATACAAACGATAACAAATAGTAGAGTTGTGGTCAAACATACTATAATGAGAGCAATAAGGAGGGTGGTTCGATTTCAACCTTTAGCCAATACTCACACACCTCATCTGAAGCGGGTTGAGTGATATCTCTCTCAATTAACACACAAGCCACAGAGGGTCTAGTGAGCAAGTGTAGGACTATCAACCCTGAGAGGCTTACCGTAAGCAGTTGCTAAGGCATAGAAAATTTCCAAATTGAACAGATATAATTTTAACCCCGGAAATTTTATCCAAAGTGGAATGATAGGGGACTCCTTTGGGTCGAAACCAACAGTCCACTTCAGAATTTTCATATAACGGTTGTCGATCTTGATGACTTTCCGAAAAAAGATGAAGGTATAATCAATATCATGAGACAACTGAATCAGTATGTGTCGGTCGTCAAGTAAACCAATATTTCAACTGCCCACTAGCTTCATAGCCTCAAACTTTCCGAATGATCTTCAATTTGGGTGACCATAAAGAAATTTCCCCACTAGAGCAAAACGCCAAGAGGACGCGAGGGTATTGGTTTCAACCTCTGTGAGAATAAGAGCAGACTTCTTATTTTTTTCCCCAATTATTTTATGAAGGTGTGATCGCCACCACCTTTAAGAGCATCATGAAAAGATTGAGGAACAATGCAAGATTTACCTATACGAAAAACCAATCTCTAATTCTGAAAGAGCACGAGTAGGAATCGAGAGGTCGTCGGCAAGTGCAGTAGCATAGGAAGCAAGGAGACGCCGTTTTAAAGGAAATGCAAAAACGCGGGCAGAGCAGCGAGAAACGCGAACAAGCGAGCGAAGCAGCAGCTCTGTCGCCAGACCGAGACGACGTATGGAGGCGTCCTGGACAGATGAGGACATGTCGATGCGGAGAGGGGGTAACGTTAAAAAGTTAAAGTTGGGGTTTGCCCGTAAGAAGCTGTCGGTCGCTACGAGTAAAGTCTCGTCGCCCGCTTCGGGAGGACGCTTTAATTTACATATATATAATTTTAGAAAAATATGAAATCGAAGACCGCTCTACCTCAAATCTTGTATCTATCCCGAGGGATTAAGACAAGACTTGAGGATGAGACTCGATCAAATAAACTAAGAAAACATATGACATCCGTTTGTTCTGCGAAACCGTTTTATTTGCCGACAAGTTCTCCTATCTAATACAAAGAATTAAATAGGGTTTATTTTAGGCTGAGTTCGGAAAAGCTTCCTATAAGGGCAAGCTCTTATAGTTAATTACATCTTAAATGACTGAAGTCACCTAAGAAAACTCTCGATAAAAATCAGGGAATATTATCTTCAAAGAAGTCAAAAGGATAGGACTTTTTAACGAAATCGGACGAAGAGGTGTGAAAGGGGAAAGACTCAAATCTAGAACATTGTTGAGGAATCCAAGTGAAGAGAAATTAGGGGAGGTCATAGATCCGGAGGCGAGCCTCCGTGACTTCTCAGTCTATCCTATGGTTTGACTTCACTTTCAAGAAGAAGTTATTAAAGTGTTTCATCCTGCCAATTTTATTTAATTATGACTTATATTTGTGTGACATGGTCACATAAATCGCCTGAAACATATGAGGGTTTACGTCGTATCTGACGACAACCTCGGAACCTAAGGCTTAAATCGCACAGTGTGACTGTGCAAAGGCCTAACAGATAAAGTGAGGATTTATGTTGCGCTAGGCAAACAACATCCGAATTCTATGATTTATTGTTTAATTTTTAGGAAAAAAGGTTTTGCTGGGGAAGACATGTTCTGCTGTTGAAGATGATCGTACTGCCCACCGCGCTAGCTCCAAGCTCCCCGACGTGATGAGTTTTAAGTTTTCTAGGGTGTTCAATTATAGTTTCAAATCAAACGGTCATATGGTTGTAGTCCTCTAAATGTCCTACATAAAAGAAGGCATGTTTAAAGCTATATAACATGAAATGCATCATGCAGGAACAAACAGTAGAATGCATGTGGAACAATAGCAAGTAGAAACAGGAGCAGTATAACATGCTATACACGAAGAACAGTAGCAAGTAGAAACACAAATAATATAACTCGCTATACAGGAAGAACGGTAGCAAGTAAAAATAAGAAAATAAAGTACTGTAAAATGTAAATCAAACCTGTATGCCCGTGAGATCCGCCGTTTTTTAAGTATAGCAAGCCTAAGTGCATCTCAAAAGCGAAGTCCGGAAGAAAACGTCATCCAAGAAATCCAAAGAAGAGCATTACAACAACTCATGACAGAAAACTCGAGAGAATCAATGAAAAAGACTCAAGTAAAAGAAAATCCTCGAAAATCCTGGGGAAATCCCGAAAGAAAGAAAAAGTAACACGAGTGCCTTATCCCAAAGCTTTGATGAAACGAAAAAAAGATTCGGATGAGGGGGGACCACAAGCACTCGTATGGGACTAGACTCAGCTGTATATTTATTCTCGAGGGTCCACAAAGGCTACTCAGTCACCCGAATATATAGAACCCGCCACTCGTCTAGAAGGGTGTCTTGAACCTCACTTAGGAGGCTATTTCCCAGCCTAAACAGGTATTCGTCAGGTGGACAACCATCTTTAAAGTGTCTTATGTTTTTTAGCATGCATACAAATTTTAAACTTGCAAAGAAGAGTTATCAATTTTGTTTCGTTGAAAAGTATGTTTTTTTTACTTGAAAAGGGTTTATCAAAACTTATATTTATCTTTTTTTTTAGAAATTTTCGTTGTCTACGAGTCGATTACATTGTCGGGCGTGGGACTGCCAATATCTGAGAAGGTTCGAGCCAACTCGCACTAGACTTATATCGGTGAAGGATACCATATCCTATTGTTCATCAAATGTCTGGATCTTGATGTTATAGGATAGGGCATCTTTCTACTCTATCTTCGGTGTGCCTTTATCATCAACACCGTACGCCCCAAAACGACTACTTACAACCTTGCTTGATGGTTGCACGTATAGCAAAAGGCTATTCGTGGACACCAGACATAAGCATCAAAAAGAACGAACCAAGAAGCAAGGAAAGAAAAGAACAAAAATGGGGTGAGAGAGAAGAGGCACTGATCCATATAAAACACCAAAAAGAAGAATGGATCAGTTCTCAAAACTCGTGACAAAAAGACTCGAAAAGGAAGACCGAAGAGGGGCCCAAGATCTTTCCTAACAAACATAAAGGGCAAGCTCGCGCTAATTTCCCAAACCCCAAAGATATAGGATTGCACCCCAAAGACATAGAATTGATCAAATCAACCAAATGTTTTTCCAAAATGAGGTTTAAAATCTCCTAAACTTCAAAAGAAAGTGACTTCGGGGAAACCACCATCAATATTTCCAAACTCATGCCGAAATTAAAATTCTCCTACTTTCGAATTAAAGAAGTCTCGTATATCAAATAAACATGAAATTTTCCCACATAACCTAAATAAATGCTCAGGGCCGGGGCCAATAGAGAAGAGAAAGCAACCACCAAGGCCCTCGGCTAAGACAAGAAACAGGGCTAAATGAGGCTCACGGCTAAGGCAGAAGACAGCTTCCAAGACTCATGACCAAAGGCAACCAAAGGGGCAGCAAAGAGGGCTCACGGCTAAGGC
>NW_018164743.1:489080-507344 GCF_001263595.1 Phalaenopsis equestris
TAGCAAGAAGGACCAAATCACACCCAATGACCTCCAATAGGCCTCACGGGTAAGGACCAAAAGGGGAGGCTCACAGCCGAGGCAAACCCAAGAAACAGCAAGTGAGGCTCACGGCTAAGGCAAACCCGAGGCACAGGAGCAGAAGAGGCTCACAGCTGAGGCAAACCCAAGGAACAACAAGTGAGGCTCACGGCTAAGGCAAACCCGAATTAATTCCCTACAAGTTTTGATATACATAGGAGAGTATAAAACATCACCAATCTCTCAAAGTAACAAGTTTGATCCATCTACAATCATTCAAATGATTCAAACTCAACAAGAGAGGGTAGATTAAACTCAAGAAACTCCAATAGGTCTCACGAGTAGGACTAGGAACCAAAGCCAGCAAAAACACCTCCAAACCACCTCTCGGGTAAGGGCCAAACAAAGCAAACCGAACTCCCAACTAGAGTCAAACCGAGCCCAGCAGGGGCCAAAACCGAACCCAACAAGGCTAAAACAGGACCCAAGCATTGATATTAATTCAGGCTTTAATAGAAATTAAAATCTTTAATACTTTGATAGAAATTAAAATTCCAGCCACCTCTAAATCGAAAATCAGTAAGAGCCTAAAGTGAGCCTCCAAACCAAGCCAAAATCGAGCCCAACAAGGACCAAAACCGAGTCCAACAATATTAAAATCCATGCTTCCATAAAAAACAAAACAGGACCCAAGCATTGATATAAATTCAGGTTTGAACAGGAATTAAAGTTTCAGCCACATGTAAGTAAAACCAAGCCATCCAAAGCCAAGGAACAACCTGCATGTCTAAATATTCTAAGCATACAACGACTCCAACAGATTTTTGAGCAGGGGAGATGCCTCACGAGGAGCTAAACCAAGCCCAAAACAAGATACAAAGCTTTCCAGATTAAATAAATTTCCTCCTAACATGCATTTCAAGTAAGGGAAAGCCGCAGGAGCTAAACCGAACCCCCACATATGTATAAAAAAAGTAAAGTGAACTCTCTAGCATTCATTTTAAGCAAGAGCAAGTTTTAAGATGTCAAAGCCAAGACCCCCTAGCATGCATGAAAGACCGAATAGATTCTTCAATATCTCATGCTAAACGAAAGATAAACAGAAAGTTTCACAATACACATCCCAACATGCTTACAAGAGGAGTATAAATTATTCCAAAGTCATGCTTCAATTATCCAAATCGCTGCCAACATAAACATGATATGATAAAGAGAGAACATGTCATATATCCACCACTTTAAGCAAATATCCAAGTCTAATTTCTAACACATGCTCACATTTCATCCTTCACATGCGAATATCTCAAAGAATATCTCAAAAATATCTCAAAAATATATGAAAGTAAAGTAAACTAGCATGCTGTACCATCCAACAAGGCCATGCTCAAAGGCTCGGCAAAGAGAAAACTAAAAGGAAACAGGGCACTGAGAAGGGGGGAAGAAGAGTACCTTCCTTTGATGCAAATGTAAAGCACCGCAAAACCAGAAACCACCTCAAGGAGATGCTCTCACAGAAAATTCCCTTCTTAAACCACTCTCACTGCAAAAATCTCTACTCTTCTCCTCTTTTGTAAACTTTTTCAACAACCCCAAAAATTCCAAAAGAAACTATATTTATAGGCAAAGAAGAGAGGGTAAAAGAAAGAAGATCACCCCTCTACCCACGGTACTCGAATAGGGCCAAAAAAAAAAGAAAAGCCGCATTCCCTGCTCATGGAAGGCAAAGCAACCAAAACATCCAGGACCTAGTGGTCAGTCTGTGGCAGCGAGAAAAATATCGGGAAGAAGAGAAAATGTCATTCGAGTGTACCAGGGAGTAAGCTTCCCAGAATCAAACTACCAAGAAAAGGAAAACCACAGCTCGGAGAGACTGGCACGGCTTCGGAAAGGAAGGCCGCGAGCAGAAAGTGTCGGGCAAGGACGAATGAGAAGTCAACTTTCTTTTGCGTGGAGGAGGAGGAGCTTGGTTGGCTCCAGACCGAGAAAGGAAAAGGTCAAGCACGCGAACGGGAGAAGGAAGGGAGAAAGGGCTCGGGCGCGTGAGTTTAAGGATATTGGGCTTAAAGAGGAAAAGAAATATTTGGCTTATATAAATTAATATATATATATATATATATATATATATATACTAATTCATATGTGATTTACTCGGCGACGTAACAAAATGGGTGTCCTTCCTAAGCAAAATCGACGTTCCGGACGTGCCGGTACAGTCTGTTTTGTCATCCGGGGTAGCTCGGACGACGTCGTCGACAATCGGGTCAAAAACGCGTTAAAATTCAAATTTCACAAAATTTCAACCCGCGATCGATTGTTTCAAAAATTTTATTCGAGTCTTCGACAGGTAACGGTGCAAGCGATGTGAATTGGAATTGTGGCGATCAGACGCGCCCATTCTCCGAATTGCAAGATTTACGCGCGCGGGATTGCGAATTGTGCAGAAGGCCACTCTAAGGCTCAAAAGGTCCTATAGGAATTCCTTTTGGGTTTACTCATGTTGGTTTCACCCTTCTAAGTGCTAGAAGTCGATACCACACACGCGAAACTCCAAAAGAGTATAGAAGTGGGTTGAATTTCTAAAACGAGGCAGGTCCCATTTCTAAGGTTCTAAGATAGTCGAAGGAAGATCCCTAAGGCTAGATCCTAAACCTAAGAGGAAGACTAGACCTCACTAAAAATGAGGTCAACAAATGGACCCCCAATAGGTGCGGTGTGCAGGACGAGCACACCTCACGTATTGGTGTTGACCGAAAGGATCAACGAAACCAATACGAAAGTCTAAGCCAACATACTTATAACAAAGCGTAGAAATGAGTGACAAAAACATACCCGCTGAGAATTAGAAGATGGATTTCAGACTATTGAGTTTCGGGTGTAGATTTCGACTTCGTGTTAGAATTTGGTTTGTGTTTGATTTAGTGTTGAAAAGGGAGTAAGGCGGAGGCCTACGGTCCCGAGGGAGTAGAACGGAGGCCCGAGGGAGTAGAACGCAGGTCTACGGTCCCGGAGTATATCGGTGGGAGTAGGACGGAGGCCTACGGTCCCGAGGGAGTAGAACGGAGGTCTACGGTTCCGGAGCATATTGGTGGGAGTAGGGCGGAGGCCTATGGTCTCGAGGGAGTAGAACGAAGGTCTACGCTCCAGTCGTATATCGGTGGGAGTAGGGCGGAGGCCTACGGTCCCGAGAGAGTAGAACGGAGGGCTACGGGCGCCGAGTGCAGCATCGATGGGAGTAGGGCGGAGGCCTACGGTCCTGAAGGAGGAAACGTGAGTACTGATTGTGAGGATCGCGAAGGATTTTGTGAAGTGAGAAAGATGCGGAACGTATGTGAAGAATGCAGAATGTGAAGAAAACGTGCAGGCTTCTATGAAGTGAAGATGTTGAACGTATGTGAATGATGCAGAATGTGAAGAAAACGTGCAGGATTCTATGAAGTGAAGATGTGGAACGTATGTGAAGGATGCAGAATATGAGGGAAACGTGCAGGATTCTGTGAAGTGAAGATGTGGAACGTGAGGGAAACGTGAAGGATTCAGTTACCATTTTTTAATCATTTTCATTGCATAGATTTTATTATCGTGATATATTTTTACTTTTTTTTTATATATAATTGAATTTTCTTCATATCGTTCTTTGTTCGTTATAGATTAGAACCACCGTGTGGTTATGCGACTTCTCATCATACGCATAGAAAGGCCACCCAAAAACATGTTGAAGTTCAAAATAAGCTTCATTGAATCTTCTTCCAAATCATGTAGTACAACTGATCATATGCTGAAACTGTTCAAAACAACATGCTGAGTACATTTATGTAAGAACCGTAGTATCACATATCATATCACTTTTGTCCTGATGTCATACAAAAAGGAAGCAAATATCTATCCATCTTTCGATGTCAGCTCGTGATCAGGCTAACCTTCTAAGCTACGCTTCGGGGTAAGAGTCCTTTCGAGTATACTTAGAGGTACAGTCATCTCACAACTAGTACAGTACGGGCGTAATTCCTCCAATTCTAAATCTGGCTGAAACCCGTGTGGCACCATGCTATCGTCCATCATTCTCAAAGTAACAGAAACTCTTCGACGCGGCTCTCCTAGGATGCAGTGGTTCGCCAAGTCTGCTCCATTTCCTTTCAAAATGAGAACTAAACCCACTGGCAGGGGAATCTCAACCGATCCTCTGAACTCTCCAGATCCCACGATGTCAATTTCTCTTCCAAATAGAATGTTGCTCTCGCTCATGAAGGACACTGTACAAAAAGGCCTGACAAAATCGTGGTGATCTATGTAAGGCGGAATGCAGTCTCCCTCCTCATAGATATTAATAATACAGCTATTTGGAATACAATCTACAGGCAGTATGCTCCATCTTACCATTTTTTTTATCATTCTTTTTATCTCGGAAGGCAAAGGATCCACCTCGTCGTATCTTAAGATACTCGGGGGATTCCCTGGCCTATCCCTCGTGAAGTTATAGCAGCAATTGCATTGAATTGTAATTCGTCTCTTGCCTCTCATCCATTTCTGAGGTTCTGAGTACGTTTTCTTCATCAACAAACCAGCACGACCTCTGTCTCGCCGGTCAAACACATAGTCCAGAATTCTTCTCTCATCCCTTTTAAAGAAAACTCTTGTATGCAATTTCAAACCTTACAAGATGTTGACAAACTTTCCTCGGATCTCTTCGTAGAATTCAAATTCCTGTTTTCTGACTCTCCTCATCATTTCAAGCTCTATCGTAGGAATCCTTTGTACGCGTCGGGGCTGCTCCCCTGTCTCCACCTCTGAAGGAATCCAGAACTGTGGGGCCTCTGCAAACCGTGGGACGTACGGCTTGACTTCCGGGTGTTCGACACTTCTGAGCCTCGCACTTGCAGCGATGTATTCTTCAAACGTCCAGTAACGCTCCAGGCGTAGAACATTACATTCGGGGCATTCTGTAAATGCCCTGCTACTGACATCTGCCTCGGGATTTCTACATTACACATCGGACATCCTGGGCAAAGCTCATCGGGGACCTCCGACTGTGTAGGCTCCACAACAAACCCTACCTCGCCTCCTGTGACCGGCGGACTGGTGGAAGTTTTTCTTAAGCTGGGGTCGTAGACCCTCTCCTCATGAATCAGGTAAGTGTCATTTTTGTTTCCCTTGCACGTCTTCTCTCCAGACGAACGAAGGCTTTGTGTTTGCGGCGGTTGGCATTTCGACATAGTGTCCTTCTCAGTGGAGCGTCAGGAACTCTATCCGCAAAAACACCGATCGAGCCTCCTGTCGGTGTGGTGATCATCAACTGCAAGTGACTAGTCCCTTCCATCGGATGTTGTATTCTTTCCATTTTCTGCCTCTTCGGTGAGGAGTCTTCTCTGGCAACGATTTTGAGTAGCGACGGTAACCCCTCTGTCTCCCGGCAGCTGACGATGTCCATCAGAGGACCCTCGTACCCTCGTATTCAAAGAGGACCCTCGTATTCAACGTTGACCTGACCGTAGTCCAAGTCAAAGCTCACAATGCCACCTCGAGCTGTCTTTTCTTTATCCAGTGTGAGATTTAAGCCGTCTTTAAAAGAGAAGACCAGCTTCGGACCCTACATTTTCCTGCAAAAATACAGAAAAACATCAGCGCGCTGAAATCCAAAACGAACAAGAACAACAGAGCACCATTAAGTAGATTTTAGAATTATAAAAGTACAAACATTTTTTTTTCTTTTAACTTAAATTGGTGATATTCAGAACGAAAGTGAGGGACTTATAAGTGTAAATTCAAATTTTCATTTTATTAAGATTGACCAGCTTCGGACCCTACATTTTCCTGCAAAAATACAGAAAAACATCAGCGCGCTGAAATCCAAAACGAACAAGAACAACAGAGCACCATTAAGTAGATTTTAGAATTATAAAAGTACAAACATTTTTTTTTCTTTTAACTTAAATTGGTGATATTCAGAACGAAAGTGAGGGACTTATAAGTGTAAATTCAAATTTTCATTTTATTAAGATTAATTTTATTACAAAATTTTGGGACTCAGTCACAGACACTAGCCGAACAGTCATTCCTCAGACCAAACATTATTTTCGGAGTTTCACTCCGAGGAACGTTAAGCTGCATAATAAGTCTTCAAATATGGTCCATTGACTGGCATTGACTGGCAACATATGCCTCTCGCCTCGAAAGTCCACTAGCTGGTAAAATCCTCCTGAATAGACCTTCTCTACGATAAATGGTCCCTCCCAAGTTAGTTCAAACTTCCCGCCTATCTTGCGGTGTGCAAGGATAGGTCTCCTGAGAACAAGTACGAGATCACCAATTTTGAACATCCTATGGCGGACCAGCTTGTCGTGAGCCTGCGTCATTCTCGCTTGATAAAGTTCTAGACTCTGTTGCGCTTCTAATCGTTTTCCTTCGAGACTCTCCAACTCTGCAAGTCTGAGTTTGGCGCTGTCCTCTGTTGTAATCTGATTAGCGACGGCTATTCTGAGAGACGGTAGTTGAACCTCCAACGGGAGTACAGCCTCGGACCCATAGACGAGCGCATACGGTGTACACTGGGTGGGCCCACAAAGCCTCTAACAACTTCTCATGTCAACCTCTCTTATTCTCATCCAACGTCTTCTTCAAAATCTGCACGAGCGTCTTGGAGAGACGGTAGTTGAACCTCCAACGGGAGTACAGCCTCGGACCCATAGACGAGCGCATACGGTGTACACTGGGTGGGCCCACAAAGCCTCTAACAACTTCTCATGTCAACCTCTCTTATTCTCATCCAACGTCTTCTTCAAAATCTGCACGAGCGTCTTGTTGAAGGCTTCGGTCAGACCGTAAGCTTTGGGATAGTAAATCGTGGAGTAACTCCAATCTATCTCATGTCGTCTGACAAAACTGTTGATCTTAGTACTTCTAAACGCTAACCCGTTGTCGGAAATCACTCTGCGCGGAACACCAAAGCGGTAGACAATCTGACTCTTGAAAAACTGAAGAACGTGTTGCGTTGTAACTTCACGTAACGGTACTGCCTCTGCCCATTTGGAGAAGTAATCTGTCGCTACGAGAATAAATCGGTCCCTTTGAAGATGGAGGTTCTATCAGACCCACTATATTCATGCCCCAACACTCGAATGGCCACAAAGCGACGGTTGGGTGTAACACATTCGGGGGTTGGTGCAAGACCACTCCGTGCACCTGACACAGGTGACACTTTTTAGCAGTATCCATGCAATCCGTTAACATTGCTGATCAATAGTATCTGAGTCTTTTAATCTTCATTTTCATTTTTGGCCCTGACTGGTGCGCTCCACACAATCTGGCGTGTATTTCTTTGATAATATCCTGTGCTTCGGCTGTGCTCAGGCACCTCAGCCACATCTGATCAAACGATCTCCTGTAGAGGACATTATCTACCAAGGCATACGACAAGGCTCTTTTCGTGATCTGATATGCATGATATGATATGATATGCGGTTGACTTGTCTTCTGACAATTTTCCTGTTTGCAAATATTCTATTAAAGGCATGCGCCAGTCTTCGAGATTGTCTGCCACTGTAGCTACTATTTCTTCTTCCTTCTTTAACTCTTAAACTTGTGCAAACTGTCGATGTCGATCTGTGACAAAACCTGACGTCCTCGTACTGTAATGTAAACGGAATCCTCCGATGAACACGCCATTTTCTTAGCAAGTTTTGCTAAAGCGTCGGCCTGAGCGTTGTCTCCTCGAGGAATTCGGTACAAAGTTACGCTAGAAATTTGTTCCAACAACATCGCATACTGATGGTATTCTGTCAATCTTGGTTTTAAGATCTTATACTGTCCGGCAAACTGTTGAATCAAGAGTTGTGAGTCGCCATAAATAGCAATGTCTGTTATATCCATCGAGATTGTCAATTCCAATCCGGTAATCAAGGCTTCATACTCTGTTTCATTATTTCATTATACTCTGTTTCATTATTCGTGCCTGGCTCTGTCAAGTGGTAAGAAAACCTTAATATTCTTTGATCCGGCGTGACGAAAATCAAACCAATCCCTGCTTTACCCGATATGACTGTTTGTAATCCTCTATCCTTCCTGGCTGACGAAGCCCCATCAAAATACATTTCCCAAAGGCGAGGACTGGGCCGCTCTGGTTCCACTTGTAGTATTTGTTCATCTGGTAGTCATCATCGAGAGGGGACCCAGCTGGAAGTGGTTGTGCTGTAAGGAAATCTGCTAAAATTTGTCCCTTGATAGTGCGAAGGCGAACAAAAGTTATATTCAACTGCAATAAAATCATCGACCACCTTGCTAAACATCCGGAAAGTGTTGGTCGGGTCATCAAATATTGCAACGGATTAACTTTTGAAATAAGGGTGACCTTATGAGAAAGCATGTAATGTCTAAACTTCTGGGCGACAAAAATTAAAGCTAGACAATGTTTCTCAATAGGGGGATACTTTACATGTCGGTATTAGACGTCGACTCAAGTTATAGAGTGTGTTTTCCTTACCCTCGTCATTGACCTGAGCCAACAGGGCTCCGAGAGAGTCGTCTAAGGTCGCGGTATAAAATATCAACGGTCTTCCCGGGATAGGGGCTGCCAAAATAAGAGGGGTCATTAAGTATTGCTTAACGTCCTCAAAGGCCAGCTATCTGTTGACATTTCTCTTCCCAAACGAATTTGGCGTCCTTTTTAATTAATGTCTGAGAAGGGCTGACACCTACCTGAGAAATTAGAAATAAATTATCTTGGATATGCCAACTTTCCTTGAAATGAGCGCAGTTGTTTCAAGGTTTTGAGAGGAGGCATTTTAAAGACATTTCCAAGATAGCTTTAATGATAGCTTTAATCTTATCTGGATCAATTTCGATTCCCCGATAACGAACGAATCCTAAAAATTTTCCAGAGGTAACACCGAATGTGCATTTTAAGGGATTTATTTTAAGATTATATTGTCGTAATCGCTCAAACACAATCCTCAAATCATACAAGTGACTTATTCGTTGCTTGCTTTCGACGACCAAGTCATCCACGTAGCACTTCACTTGGTTGTGGATGAGGTCATCAAAGATCTTCGTCATAGCTCATTAATAAGTTGCTCCAGCGTTCTTCAGTCCGAACGGCAACACTGTGTAGCAGAAAATTCCAATAGGCGTCCTGAAAGCTGTAAGTGTTGTGTCCTCTGGAGCCATCCTGATCTGATTATAACCTGACGATCCATCCATAAAGGAGAAAATCTCATGTGTTGACGCAATGTTCACCATTAACTCCGGTATCGGCAGTGGAAATTCATCCTTTGGACACGCTTTATTTAAGTCTCTAAAGTCAACACATACTCGAATTTGTCCATTCTTCTTCTTAACTGGCACAACGTTGGCTAGCCATGTGGGGTATTGCTCCTCTCGCACGAAGTTAGCGTCTATCAACTTCTTCGCCTCGGCGATGAGTTGCTGCTCTTTATTTACTTGCTGCTCTATTTCAAGACGCATTCTCCTAGGAGCCTGCTTTACTGGGGTTATACTCTTGTCCACTCCCAGTTTATGAACTGCGACTTCTGAAGATAATCCTGGCATCTCGTCCGACATTTCATCATAGCTCATCATAGTTCCAAGCGAAGCAATCCTTATATTCTAACAATAACTTGATCAAATTTGTAGCCTCCTCCTTGCTGAGCAGGGAACTTATGAAGGTAGGTCAGGGCTGCTCCTCAGTCCCGAGGTTAACTTCCTTTAATTCATCGAACGTTGACTTGATTTCTTCCTTCAATTCTGGTGGAGCGTCGTCTATTGGAGAGTAAGTAGTCATCCTCTTTGTCGAGGCAATCCTCTTGTGATTCACTAGCTACAACCATGCAAAAATTTGAATCATTGACTGGCTCAACTGTACCAAATCTGAGACCCTCTTTTGAGTTGGGAGTTCAACTTTTAAGATTCGATAATTTTTCAAAAAGTTGAAATTTCTTTGTCCTTTGGCATTTGCTTCAGTACATATCCCTGTTGAATGAATTTTTGTACACAAGGAGAAAAGTAACCAAATGATAGTTCCATCAATTCATTAGAATCATCCTCTTCCAAATTTAAATGATTTTCCAAAGTAGGAGAAGGAGAAGCACGGTAAAACTTGATCGGTTTAAAACCAACACCCCAGACTTCCTTGACATCTAAACTCTCGATCTTTTGAGGGTGGATCGGAGTAAGAGTCATGGCATGCACGTAGTGGTTAATCCGATCATACATCGACTCATATTCACTTTTCTCGATGTCTTCCAAAGAAATTCAAACTGTGGCTTTTTTCGTTTCTTCATCCGACTTTCCTTCGTCAGAACTTTCTTCCACTTCAATGCTGATGGTCAACTTAGTCCATTCAACAGTCGTGCTAGTTCTTCCTCGCCCGCGTCCCTGGCCTCGATCTCGGGTCCATGGAGTAAAAGAACCCCTACCAACTCGTTGCGGAGGAGTGATAGTGGATTGTTGAAGCGAAACTGAATAATCTTGTTCTTGTGATCCTTTTGAATCCTCCGTCTTATGTGGCACAACTTCTAAAGAAAAGACTTTCTTCGGAGGAACATAGTAGGCGGCGTCTTCATGGATGTCTACCTCATGAATTGAAAATGGTTGTATTGAAAATGGTTGTAAATTGGTTGTAAATCCCCTTTGATGCAATTCTCTTGTCCTTCTTTAGAATACTTGATGCACTGATGTAGAGATGAAGGAACCATGTTATGCTCCTGAATCCACGGTCGACCAAGCAAAGCGTTGAACGAAGTTTCTGCGTCGATGATATGGAATGCGTCGATGATATGGAATTTATGATATGGAATTTAGCGGTTGTTACTAGCTCTCCTACCTTCATTAGTAGTGTAATTAACCCAAGAGTTCTTTCTCCTTTCTGATTGAATCATCTTAACATCATTTTATCGGGGATGAGCTCCTGAACGTCGAAGTGCAAATATGTTAACGTCCGTAGACTCATCAAGTTGAGTGATGCTCCCGGATCTACCAAAACCCTGAATAACACAAATCTGCCGATGTTGACGGAAATGTAGAGTGATCTATTATGGTCAGTAGTTCCCAACAACAAATCTTGATCTGTGAAAGTTACTCCAGGCTGGTCTTTCAACCAACAAACCTCATCCGAGGACGTACTAGCCAACTGAGCTAAGCAAATTTCCGAATCAAGTAAAGCCTTGAACAGAGATTCTCTCATCTCCTTTGACAGGATCAGAGCATGGAAAATACTTAGTTTGGTTGGCAACTTCCTAGGATGTGCTAGTACGTTGTAATCCACTTTGCTTGAACTTCTAGTTTCCTCTCGAACCTGTGTCTCACCTGTGTCTCTTCCATTGTTGGATGTTGGAGGTGGCTCGTTTGAAGCAACTGCTTGCTTCCCTTTTTCCATTAGAGACGTATCTGAGGATAACATTTTTCCTCTTCTCAAATATACTTCTGTAATCTCTTCCTCTTTTAGCGTTGTAATTGATTCTTCTGGTGTCAATTCTGAATCTTAAAAGTCCAAATTGATTGCTACTAGTGTTCCTTGACACTCGAGGACTGGCTCCCCGCTCCACTGGCTCCTCGCTCCTAGAACTGCAATAACCGGTGTTGTCGATATCCCCGTCATTTCCGTTAACGTGTTCATCGGGCTTAAGTATGATTTGAGGATCATTTTGGGAATCGAAATCGAGGTTAGATTGGTCGTTAACAGCTACGATATCGCTAGAAACAGTCAAAACGTAACTGAAACCATGATCATTATATTCAAAAGACCCCGGAGGGATATAGAGATAGTCATACAAAGTCAGTGGTTCGAGGAATTTCTTCCCCGAATCCGAAACAACCAGTCTAACAGAGGGAGCCCCTATCCTACCCCTCGCGCTATCGGTCTTCACGACGTTGTTCTTATCCTCTTCGTGTTTCTTCTTCTCTGGCTGCGGCGATTTCTCCGGCGTGATCTCCATCTTTAGCTTGGCAGGTTGAAGCTTTTGAATGGCGGCTTGTGCTGATGCGATCTAGATCTGGTCAAGTATCTTTTTGGATGATCTGCTCCAAGCTGCCTTCCAACCATTCTCGTCTGCATACGGATCTATCGGAGCGATTGGCTCAACCGAAATCATATTTATAGAACCTCTTTCAGGTTCTTTTAAATATTCTTTCGGAATCGTTATATTCCCTTCTTTAAGATTCCTCTCAAGCCAATCCTTAAAATTGAAACAACCATCTATGGTGTGTCCGATGAGTCTGTGGTGCGAACAGTAGTTAGGTTGATCTTTCTAATCAACCTCTTCCGGTTTCCTCGGCTCTGGCAATTTGAACTCTGGCTTCTTCATTAAACTTCTGAACATCTTTGACACGGCTTCGTCCTTGAAAGAATATGTCCTTGAAGAAAGAATATACCCTACTCATGCGCTTTGCAAATGACAGACTCTGTCTACCATCTGCCCTGTACGATCCCCTCTGGTATGACTGGTGACCAGACTGACTAGACTGTTGAACCTGCTGCTGATGTGGCTGGATGTGTTGCGACGGCTGTGAGGAACTCTGATGAGACTGCTCGACCTGAATCCTCATCGGTTGTTTTCCCTTATCGACCATTGTCACTGTCCTGAAGTTCTTTTTGAACATTCTGGTTATCCTGGACTTATCGGACTTCTCATAGAAATCTATATGTTTGACTTCTTCTTGCAGATTGCTAGCCTTGTTGAGTAGCTTCTCGAAGGATTTGATGGTGAGTCCCTTGAGCATGAAAGCTACTGGCCCATGTATGCTTTCGAGCAAGCTTTTGGATCTCAATCGCATGATGTTCTGTTCCTGTAGTTGGGGCTCACACTTCATGCTAAGTTTTTCCACCTCAAAATGTAATCCACTAAAGTCTCGTTGGGCTTTTGTTTTTCTATCACAAGATCTCCAATAGAAACGTGGTGTTGTGCTCCAGCAAATCTCTTCACGAACAACTGCTCTAACTCGGAGAATGTTTTCACTGATCCGTTGGGCAACTCAGCATACCAATCAAAAGCTATCCCTGATAAGCTGCTGACAAACTGACGGAAAAGCAACGCTTCACTACCTCTGGTATTGCCACAACTTGCTCGAAAATGTGTTATATGCTGTCTGGGATTTCCAATCTCGTCAAATATCTTAAAGTTCGGCGCCACAAAACTTTTAGGGTAGGGTACAGCATCGAATTCCTCCGGGTAGGGTCTACCCTTTAAAACCAATGCACCACCCTTAGACTGGGTTAAGGCCTCCCGAACTTGTTCGACCATTTATTTGAATTCTCTCTCTGGAATGACGCTTTGAGCAGAGTCCCTCTTTTGTTGATCATCTCTGTTAGCTGAGGCAACTTAGCTTCTCTCATCTACGATCTGTATAATTTCTGCTTGGTTGACTTTTGTAGAAGCTACCTATTGTGGTTGGGATTGTCCTTGAACTGTAGCCATAGTAGCCATCGTAGCAGCCATCTCCTCCATTCTTTTCTTCATTTGGTTGATTTCTTCGTCTTTCAGGAAGATAGCCCTACACAGCTCATCTACGGCGTTCCCTTCCATAAGCGGTTGGGCATCGCGCGCAGATGAAACGGCTCTAGTTTCGACGACATGAATATCCATGAAGTCTTCCTGGAGGTAATTTTCAAAGTCTTCATTTTCATCATCCACGAGGACTCCGTGCTCTCGGGCTAACTCAGAACTCTTAAGGTCTAGAGGATTATGCTGAACATCCTCTACTTGCCCATTCACCCCACTATCAATTGTTGTGACAACGCTGGATATTTCAGATCTCTGTTTTATTCCACAAATCTGCGCCACGGGCTCAACAGAAGGCACTGGTGCAGCCACCTTAGGTACCCACACCCTCTTTTCTGACGTTGATGCCTTGACGTTGATGCCTTAAGATGAAGCTTCTCGGTAGAGGTATCAGTATGTCGAAGAGAGGCATGCTCCCTACGGTGCAGACCAAGTACGTCATCAGGCGACATCTTCCCTTTATATTTCCATGGGAGATCCCTGTGGACGACGGTAGGAGGTACTCTCAGACCTAAACGCGACTTAACTGGTCGGCGTCCTAAGGGCCGCAGCGCAACAGGTGCGTTATCTGTGATAGCAGCAGGAGTGCTAACTCGGTTTCCAAGGAGAAATCTGACTGGAATATGGGCTGGAGGTACTTCAGCTGATCTCTGATGCTGGCGGACAGGCCTGACATTCTTCAAGATTTCCTTCTTCATTTGGGGTGAAACGGCGGATCCCATTCACTTGAGCAACTCAGCAACAGTGCACTCCTCTTTGGCAGCCAATCTTTCAAACATTGTACGAACTCTGGTGATAGAAGTGGGCTTCTCCCTCCCCTCACCACGACCATGAGGTAATGGTAAAGCAGCGGCGACCCTGTGAACACTCTCATCCCCGAAGGTATTTATCAACGGATGAAACCTACTTCCACGTAGGAGAGGAGATGTTTCAGTTCAGGCAATCCAAGTTCCTTCCTGTTGAGGAATCTCATCAACTGGGGCTATCTCTGTAGCCTGGGCCCTGACGGCCTTTTGAATCTTCCGACTACGGTTTCTTCGCCTTCTTATAAAAAGGGAAGTCCTGGTGGTGACGATCTTCGCCTTCTTATAAAAAGGGAAGTCCTGGTGACAGTTCAGGTCAAACCCGGCAGGAGGCTCTTGAACTTCAGGAGGAGCAACCTTCATGACGACGAATGGAGCCTTTCCAAGTACGACTTCCAACTCATCAAATCCAGCTCCAAATTTAATCTTAGGGGCGACATTGCGGGCCTCTCGGCCGGTGGGCAAGTTGCAGGAGAAAGTAAACGTTGGGAACTCCATCGTAGCAGCTTCAAAAAGAAACTTCTGAGGGTCAGTATCGGCCAATACCTTATCATTTTAGTGTGGACACTAAAAAAAACGAAAGTCGTTCTGTGAACTGGGTACATATTTTTCTTATTATTAATTATTTTTTATCTCGTGAATTTTAAGATGTGTTTTTCAAATTTATCATTTGCTTAGCAATTATAAAATTAAGATATTTAATTAAATTTAAACAAACGACTAAAAGGCGTAACAATTTGAATAAATTCGCAAGTAGCAAACTAAACCAGAAAGATACGATGAAAAGACAAAATTGAGGACCCAATGCAGGCCCTACACAACGTACAACGTCCAGGCGAAGCTAGTCCGCCAACACACCTATCAGGGGTCCGACCCCATACAAAAATAAAGCCCTAATGAACTTCTGAACATCTCTGTTCAAAGGTGATCGAACAGACGGCCCTAAAGTCCGAAAGAGTAGGAATCGAGAGGTCGTCGGCAAGTGCAGTAGTATAGGAAGCAAGGAGACGTCGTTTTAAAGGAAATGCGAAAACGAGGGCAGAGCAGCGAGAAACGCGAACAAGCGAGCAGAGCAGCAGTTCTGTCGCCAGATCGAGACGACGTGAGGCGGCGGCGTCCTGGACAGACGAGGACATGTCGACGCGGAGAGGGGGTAAAGTTAAAAATTTAAAGTTGGGGTTTGCCCGTAAGAAGCTGTCGGTCGCTGGGAGTGAAGTCCCGTCGCCCGCTTCGAGAGGACGCTTTAATTTACATATATATATATATATATATATATATAATTTTTAAAAAATATGAAATCAAATTGACCTCATATCTTCCACAGTTTAAATGAAAGAGTGCTCTATCTCAAATCCTGTATCTATCCCGAGGGATAAACACAAGACTTGTGGATGAAAGAAAAGTTTCCTGTAAGGGCAAGCCCATATAGTTAATTACATTTTAAATGACCGAAGTCACCTAAGAAAACTCTCGATAAAAATCAGGGAATACTATTTTCAAAGAAGTCAAAGGATAGGACTTTTCAACGAAATCGAACGAAGAGGTGTGAAAGGGGAAAGGCTCAAATCTGAAACATTGTTGAGGAATCCAAGTGAAGAAAAACTAGGGGAGGTCATAGATCCGGAGGCGAGCCTCGGGGACTTCCCAGGCTATCATTTGGGTTTGCGAGCCTCGGTGACTTCCCAGTCTATCATATGGTTTGGCTTCAGTTTCAAGAAGAAGTTATTAAAGTGTTTCATCCTGCCAATTTTATTTAATTAGGGTTTATATTTGCGTGACATGGTCACACAAATTGCCTGAAAGATATAAGGGTTTACGTCGTATCGGACGACAACCTCAGAACCTAGAAAGAGTTAGAGCTTAAATCGCACAGTTTGACTGTGCAAAGGCCTAACAGATAAAGTGAGGATTTATGTTGCGCTAGACCAACAACCTCGAAATCCTATGATTTGTTGTTTAATTTCTAAGAAAGAAATGGTTTTGCTGGGGAAGACATGTTCTGCTGTTGAAGATGGTCGTACTGCCCACCGCGCTAGCTCCAAGTGCCCGGCGTGACGAGTTTAAGTTTTCTAATGTGTCCAGTTACTGTGTCAAATCAAACGGCCCTATGGTTGTAGTCCTCTAAATGTCCTATATAAAAGAATACATGTTTAAAGCTATATAATATAAAATGTGTCATGCAGGAACAGACAGTAGAATGCATATGGAACAGTAGCAGGTAGAAACAGGAGCAGTATAACATGCTATACAAGAAGAACAGTAGCAAGTAGAAACATGAATAATATAACATGCTATACAGGAAGAACGGTAGCAAGCAAAAACAAGAAAATAAACTACTGTAAAATGTAAATCAAACTTGTATGCCCGTGAGATCCGCCGTTTCTTAAGTATAGCAAGCCTAAGAAATGCAGTGCATCTAGCGAAGTCTGGAAGAAAACGTCATCCAAGAAATCCAAAGAAGAGCATTACAACAACTCATGACAGAAAACTCGAGAGAATCAATGAAAAAGACTCAAGTAAAAGAAAATCCTCGAAAATCCTGGGGAAATCCCGAAAGAAAGAAAAAGTAACACAAGTGCCATATCCCAAAGCATCGATGAAACGAAAAAAAGATTCGGATGAGGGGGACCGCAAGCACTCGTATGGAACTAGGCTCAGCTGTAGTATATTTATTCTCGAGGGTCCCTCGAGGGTCCACGAAGGCTACTCGGTCACCCAAATGTATAGAACTCACCACTCGTCTAGAAGGATGTCTTGAACCCTCACTTAGGATGCTTTTTCCCAGCTTAAACAGTTATTCGTCACGTGGACAACCAGTTTTAAAGTGTCTTATGTTTTTTAATATGCATACAAATTTTAAACATGCAAAAAAAAGTTATCAATTTTGTTCGTGGAAAAGGATGTTTCTTTTAAAGGGTTTATCAAAACTTATATTTATTTATTTTTTTTTTAGAAATTTTCGTTATCTACGAGTCGATTACATTGTCGGGCGTGGGACTGTCAATCACCGGAGGAGATTCGAGCCAACTCCCGCAAGACTTATATCGGTAAAGGATATCATATCCTATTGTTCCTCAAATGTCTGGATCTTGATGTTATAGGATATGGTATCTTTCTGCTCTATCTCCGGTGTGCCTTTATCATCAACACCGTACGCCCCAAAACGACTACTTGCAACATTGTTTGATGGTTGCACGTATAGCAAAACGCTATACGTGAACACTTATGCATCGGACATAAGCATCAAAAAGAACGAACCAAGAAGCAAGGAAAGAAAAGAACAAAAATGGGGTGAGAGAGAAGAGGCACTGATCCATCTAAAACACCAAAAAGGAGAAAGGATCAGTTCTCAAAACTCGTACCGAAGAGACCTGGAAAAGTAGGGCCCAAGGTTTTTTCTAACAAACATAAAGGGCAAGCTCACGGTAATTTTTCCACACCCCAAAGACATAGGATTGATCGAATCTACCAAATGCTTTTCCAAAATGAGGTTTAAAATCTCCCAAACTTCAAAAGAAAGTGACTTCGGGGAAACCACCATCGATATTTCCAAACTCATGCCGAAATCAAAATTCTCCCACTTTCGAATTAAAGAAGTCTCGTATATCAAATAAACATGAAATTTTCCCACATAACCTAAATAAATGCTCAGGGCCGGGGCCAATAGAGAAGAGAAAGCAACCACCAAGGCCCTTGGCTAAGACAAGAAACAGGGCTAAATGAGGCTCACGGCTAAGGCAGAAGACAGCTTCCAAGACTCATGACCAAAGGCAACCAAAGGGGCAGCGAGTGAGGCTCACGGCGAAGGCGAACACAAGAATAACGAATGACTACTATGCTTCCCTGACAAACATGAGAGGATAACTAAAGTGATTATAGTTTTTTTGGATGACAAACTTGATTCATCCACAACACTCAAGCCAATCAAGCCTAGCAAGAAGGACCAAATCACACCC
>NW_018164743.1:507579-521906 GCF_001263595.1 Phalaenopsis equestris
ACCTCAAGAAACCCCATTGGTCCTCACGGGTAGGAACCAAACCCAACAAACCCCCTCCAAACCACCTCTCGGGTAAGGGTCAAACAAAGCAAACTGAGCTCCCAACTAGAGCCAAACCGAGCCCAGCAAGGGCCAAAACCGAGCCCAACAAGGCTAAAACAAGACCCAAGCATTGATATTAATTCAGGCTTTAATAGAAATTAAAATTCCAGCCACTTCTAAACAAATCCAAAATCAGTAAGAGCCCAAAGTGAGCCTCCAAACCAAGCCAAAATCGAGCCCAACAAGAACCAAAAACCAAAACAGAGCTCAACAAGGCTAAAACAGGACCCAAGCATTGATATAAATTCAGGCTTGAACAGGAATTAAAGTTTCAGCCACCTGTAAGTAAAACCGAGCCATCCAAAGCCAAGGAACAACCTGCATGTCTAAATATTCCAAGCATACAACGATTCCAACAGATTTTTTAGCGGGAGAGATGTCTCACGAGGAGCTAAACCAAGCCCTTAAAACAAGATACAAAGCTTTCCAGATTAAATAAATTTCCTCCTAACATGCATTTCAAGTAAGGGAAAGCCGCAGGAGCTAAACCGAACCCCCACATATGTATAAAAAAAGTAAAGTGAACTCTCTAGCATTCATTTTAAGCAAGAGCAAGTCTTAAGATGCCAAAACCGAAACCCCCTAGCATGCATGAAAGACCAAATAGATTCCTCAATATCTCATGCCGAACGAAAGATAAACAGAAAGTTTCATAATACACCTCCCAACATGCTTGCAAGAGGAGTATAAATTATTCCAAAACCCTGCTTCAATTATCCAAATCGCTGCCAACAAAAACATGATATGATAAACAGAAAACATGTCATATATCCACCACTTTAAGCAAATATCCAAGTCCAATTTCTAACGCATGCTCACATTTCATCCCCCACATGCGAATATCTCAAAAATATATGACAGTCAAGTAAACTAGTATGATGTACCATCCAACAGGGCCAAGTTCAAAGGCTCGGCAGAGAGGAAAACCGAAAGGAAAACAGGGCACCGAAGAAAAAGGGGGAAAGAAGAGGTACCTCCTTAATGCCAATGTAAAACACTGCAACACAAGAATTCACCTCAAGGAAATGCTCTCACAGAAATCTTAGGATCAAGTGGCCAGCCTGTGGCAGCGAGAAAAATATCGGGAAGAAGAGAAAATTTGTCATTCAAGTGTATCAGGGAGCAAGCTTCCCAGAGTCAAACTACCAAGAAAAGGAAAACCACAGCTCGGGGAGACTGGCACGGCTTCGGGAAGGAAGGCCGCGGGCAGAAAGTGTCGGGCAAGGACGAATGAGAAGTCAACTTTCTTTTGCGTGGAGGAGGAGGAGCTTGGTTGGCTCCAGACCGAGGAAGGAAAAGGCAAGGACGAATGAGAAGTCAACTTTCTTTTGCGTGGAGGAGGAGCTCGGTTCGCTCGAGACTGAGAAAGGGAAAGGTCAAGCACGCGAACGGGAGAAGGAAGGGAGGCAGGGCTCGGGTGCATGAGTTTAGGGATTTAGGGCTTAAAGAGAAAAAGAAATATTTTGCTTATATAAATTAATATATATATATATATACCAATTCATATGCGATTTATTCACGCGCGGCGACGTAACAAAATGGATGTCCTTCCTAAGCAAAATCGGCGTTCCGGAGTGCCGGTGCAGTCCGTTTTGTCATCCGGGGTCGCTCGGACGACGTCGTCGACAATCGGGTCAAAAACGCGTCAAAATTCAAATTTCACAAAATTTCGACCCGCAATCGATTGTTTCAAAAATTTTATTCGAGTCTTCGACAGGTAACGGTGCAAGCGATGTGAATTATGGCGATCAGACGTGCCGATTCTCCGAATTGTTGTGAGCGCGGGAGTGCGAATTGTGCAGAAGGCCACCCTAAGGCTCAAAAGGTCTTATAGAAATTCTTTTTGGGTTTCCTCATGTTGGTTTCACCCTTCTAACTGCTAGAAGTCGCTGCTAGAAGTCGATACCACACACCGATACCACACACGCGAAACTCCAAAAAGGTACAAAAGTGGGTTGGATTTCTAAAACGATGCGGGTCTCATTTCTAAGGTTCTAAGATAGTCGAAGGGAGATCCCTAAGGCTAGATCATAAACTATAAATAAACTCAGGTTTAAACAATAAAGTAAAATTTGATTAGATTATGCTTAATATATCTCATGGGAAAAAAAAACTTCTGATTTTGAAAAGTAGTTGCTTTTCTTGAGTGATCAGAAACTTAAATGATCTTTCCTTCCTCACATTTGATTTCCTAATGATCACATGCATATAAGGAAAGTTTAAAATATTAAATTAATGGCTATCGAACAGCATAAACAGTTCAAAAGAATTAATCTAGATAATCTCGTGTATACTACAATATCAAATATCTTTTCCCAGCGGATAAAGTAACCACATAAACCCTTAAATCTTAGATCTACAAGAAAAAAATGAAAATTTAAGCAAGACAGCTTTCAAAACAACAATTGCAAGAACAACAACAACAACAAGCCTTCATCCAACTAAGTGGGGTCGGCTATGTGAATCCTTTTTCAAAAGTGATTACTAAAATAATTGAAAGCAATATTGCCTTGTAACTTACGCAATGTACAGTTTTCTGAAATTGGTACAATTAGCACAGCACTATCATGCAATTAGAAAAAAGATGTAATGAGCTCACCTTAAATCCCAATTTGTTATCTAAGCAAGACTGCCAATCTTCTTTCATTTCCTTCAAGGGTACTCTATCATGCGGCCTGTCAAGAAAATGATTTCCAGGCACGATATAATAAGATTTCATAAGGCTAAATCTAAGCCTTTCTCAGGTAAAATCGTATTCTCTAGAGGCTCCATGAATATCCTGTAATTCCTACCTTTTAGGTCCAGATATGCACGGCTCTACTTCTTCCAGATTCAGTTCTAAAAAAGATGAATACACTCTTTGAACCTGGGCCTACGGTTGGAATTCGATCAACAATCATAAAATAATAAAGTCTTGCTCATGAGAACTGCAGAAACTATCAACTGAAACAAAAGGAAAAATACCTGACTGTGGTCAACAAACATTTGATTGGCACGCAAGTATGATTCTATCATTGCAACCTAAAATTGACAAGGAATTATTAATCATTAACAATAAGCAAAACAGTGGAGCAGCAGCAGGTGGTATCAATGACTAACAGTTTCATCACTTCTTCCAGTTAGCGTCAGATATTGCAGTGTAACATGATCCACAGGAAAGAACCCCATGGTAGCACCATATTCAGGTGACATGTTTGCTATAGTAGCACGATCTGCTAGTGAGAGCTCACTCATGCCTTCCCCTACAGCCAGAGTAATTGAAACACATGAATAATGATGGAGAAACTGGATAGATGCAACAATAATGCATTAGAATGAATTTTGCAAATACCATAGAACTCGACAAACTTCCCAACAACGCCATGCCTCCTAAGCATTTGCGTCACAGTGAGGACCAGGTCAGTAGCTGTCACACCGTTCCTAAGTTTTCCCGATAACTTAAACCCCACAACTCCAGGAAGCACCATACTCATTGGCTACACGTAACAAAAATAAGTCACAAAGAAAAAGAAAATTGTGTATTAAGAAAATTAACCAGTAAACTAATAAAACCAAAATTAGATGCTACAACAAACGTGACCTGTATTCATTATATCATAAGTATCATTAGTCATATCCCAACATGAATATGACTACTAAATATGCACAATAAGTGTGACCCACATAATAAAAGGAAAAGCATAAAACATGATTTAAACACAATTAATTGAAGGCCAGAAGTAAGAGTGGTCACAATTTTATGTGGGTTTGAGACTATAATTTGTCCACTACTAATGAAGGAATCAAATTTGTTACGGCCGAGTCTGACAGTTTAACATTAACCAAGTCAGGAACTGCAATCAGACGATATTAATATTTCTCTCCTCTTTTTTTATCTCCCCTTCCAGTTGGATTAAAGTGAACGTCGACAAGGCACTTCTACACTCTGGTATTGTTGGCACGGGTGCTTTATTTGGGACAAGCTTGGTCATGGACTTGTGGCTATGGGACAGTTCTTGGAACATTGGGATGTTGGCCAGGTTGAGCTTAGGGCTACTTATTCTTTCTAATCTATATGCGAGACATAGATGTTGGAGTGCAAAAGTATTATCATTGAAGGAGATAATATTAATATCTTCCAGTTCTTACAAGCAACAATGAGGAGGGACAATTAGCAAGGCTTACCAAGTGTGACTCCTAATTTTGTTTTTCTGACTTTTTTTAAGCAAGTTTTTTTGTACATAGATCACCTGATCGTAATAGAGTCACTCATTTTTTTTTTGCTAAGAGTGCCCTTAGTGGTTCATTATTTTGATGCATGTAGATGATGATAAGGACCTTTCTACCATACTTGTAGGTGATAGGGCTCACTTTTGTACATCATAGATGCATACTTGCATAGTTTTTAAACTTTTTGATTAAGTAATGCAACTGTACATTTCAAAGAAAGAAACATTGCAAAAGGAAAACTACAATCATAACACAATATAATTCCAATCAGCAGTAGTCCTTTTGTAAATTAAATCCCTCCCGTCAAATATATGAATCTATATTTTTTCCTAAAATAAACAATTAAATTCAAAACTAAGTTTTTCATCATTTAGTGAACAATTATAATTTTATTGTGCGTTAACTTAATATTAAAATATTTTGCATGAATGTCCTAAGAAAAATATAATTTATTGACAAATTAAACTGTGAATTTTCAATCTTACTTTATTTAACCATTACTATTTCAATATAAGTATTTACTCATTTTAACTACTTTAATAATTCATATCAGGATTGTCGTCATGCCCGAAGGTTTTCTCAAAAACGTACCTATAGGTACTCTAAAAATTTGCACCCAAAAGTTATATTTACCATTTCCATCTTTTTTATCGTGCACGGGTACATCGCATCTCCAGCTAGTATCATCCGAGGGTAATCCTGATTAACTTAATCATTTATATTTCATTTCCTTTAATTATCTCCATTTAAAGACATTGAATAATCATTTTTCCTAGTTTTATTTCCTTTAATTATTAAGTTTACAGCATGCATATAATTATAAAAATATATGTTTAAAGCATTAAAGAAATTCTTTATTAAATAAACATTAATTTAATACAAATAAAAAAATAATTACTCATATTTAATGTCGCAACGTTCTTCTTCTCCGTCTAAACTGAACTTCTATAGCTTAAATCCTGTTTAATTAAACCTATATATATTTTGAAAAAAGACCAAGGGCTAATATATTAAAGAAGAAAAGGTACATATAAGTTGTATGAGATGATCTAAAAAAAGACCCAACTCACACAATACAACACACAAAAATCTAAAAAAGTTAAGATACATAAAGATAAAAAACCAAAAATCCACCAACAGGCGCATAGGTGCTAGGGACACCCCACTTTAGTTCTTCCTCTGACTCTAGTTCTTGAAAGAGAGTCAGCTAACAAATTAGTAAGGTGTGTATCATTACCAGAAGTAACTAAAGTATCATCCATCAGATTTCTGAGCTCAAGTATGTCTTCATTCTTCTTCTTCTGTCTGGATGTGTAGAACTGTCATTTCTCATCCGATGATTGACTCTTGGTTTGAAGGTAGCCGGACAGGTGTAGGACGTTGCACATCATGATCCCCCTGAGTCTGAATAGCATTGACATCTTTTTGAACCTGATGAGGCGGTAATGAAGCAACAGAGATATTTTCACCTGTAATATTAGTGATAGGTTCTAGGGCAAGCAGAGTCTGAAGAATCTTCCTCACCTCCACGATAGGAGGTTCCAAAGGTGAGGGAGCAACAGCAATGTGTGGAGACTGAATGGCTGATATATTGTCTGAGGGAATAGTGACGTCTTCAAGTATATCCTTTTGATGATCGATAGTGTCAATAAATTGGAGTTGATCAGGAGTTGGAATCACTGTCTCTAGCAAAGCACTTTGCTTTTTTGGTCTGAGGTGGTGAGGTAGATAATGACATTGAGAACTGGAGTGGTCGAACATACGACAGTTCGAACAATACGAAGAAAAAAAGCTCAATCTCTACCTTCTGTCAATATCCATGATACTGTGTGCCCAACCAAATTTCCTCATAAGCAAAAAAAAGTAATGTCTCTTTCAACAAGTACTCTAGCTTCAGATGGACGGGAAAGATTAAAAGTAGGAATATCTGTCTTGAGTGGCTTACCATAAGATGAGGCAATCGAATATAACACTTTTTGAGAATACTAATGAAATTTCAGACCAGGAAGGCCAATCCAAACCGGAACGATTGGCGGTTTCGTCTGTGAGTCAAAATCCACAAACCATTTCAGAATTTTCATTGCTCTATTATCAATCCAGATTATCTTTTCTAGCAAATAAGTATCTATAATCTTCTTCATTATTAATTTGAATAAGAATGTGTCTCTCATCTAATAGTCCAATTTTCCACTCCCCAACAATGTGCATAAGTTCAAATTCCTAGTGAATAAGCTCCATTTCGGGATAACCATATAGAAATTTCCCAACCAAATTTAAACGACAGGAGGAAGCAAATTGAATACCTTCAGCTTCTATTGAATACCTTCAGCTTTAAAAAAGATGGCAGGCTTCTCATTTTTTCTACCAGGTTTCTTGATGTCCTTCTCTCACTCAAACGAATGAGAGAAATAGCACGATTTAAGTGTACCTGAGACGTGGACACCCGTGAGGGCAGCTACATATGATCTGTCTGAAGTCATCCCCAAAATAAAGGTGTGGCCTTAAGAAGAAAACAAGGAAAAGTGGCGTAAAGAAGCTGAAAAGGAGAACATCGGGAGCGCGATGCAGAGGAGCTGCAAAGCGAGACGGGAAGTGTAGACCGAAGAAGCAGAGAGGGAGAACACCAGGAGCCGCACTGCAGAGGAGCCGCAGAGCTAAGACCGGAAGGAGCCGCAAGGGCTGCTCGCGAGACGGGAGCCGCAGACCTGAAGATAGCCGCAGAGGCACCTGCGAGACGAGAAGCCACAGAGAGCCGCACCGTAGAGGAAGCCGAGAACTCCCGAGTCGGGAAAGCTCGCAAGACGCAGGGAGACGGCGCGAAACAGAAAAGACATCGCCGTAACAGTATCTAGGGTTTGCCATCAGGCGAAACCCTAGCAGAGTCAAGCGGGAAGGAAGACAAAGTCATCGATAAACCTACTATATAACCTGCCCACTCGATATCACCATATGCAAATGGTTCCAAAAAGAGAAAATACGAAAAAATACATAAAATACCTAAAGAAAATAAAACCAAAAAGTGTCAAAATCCTGATTATCATGTAACTAAAGAGTGATCCAATTTTGCCTTGCCTCTGCCTCTAGTTCTAGTAAAGAAGCCAGCTAATAAATTGGTGAGATGAGTGTCATTGCCAGTAGTAACTAATGTATCATCCAATAAATTCCTGAGCTCGAGTCTGCCCCCATTCTTCTTCCTCCTGGAATAGACTTGTCATTTCTCATCCGAAAATTGACTCGCTTGGTCAGTGGATTGGTCTAAAGTGTGTCAAACATGTGAAAGTGTTGAACATTAGAATCAACTACTTGTTGTACAAGCTGGTCTTTTATCAGATCGGGGGAGCGGGAGCCTTCTCGTGTGTCCTGGCATGTAAGCGAGTCTTCTTCAATAACAGTGAGTGGTATAAACACATTTGGATATGTACCTGTATATGATGTTCTTCATCAAGAACTGCAGGGTTGGCAAGGGGGGATCCATAGGCAAATCCTATCTTGTGGGAACTTCCTCCACAAATTGAGCATATATGTCCATAGCAATGGGGTAAGACCCATCTTTGTTTGTTTGAGCTTTAGCTTTCAAGTTTGGATGAAGCTTGTGACATTTATCAAGCTTATGTCCAAACATCTTATAGTGGGTACAATAAAAAGGTTTATGTTCCATTACAATTGGTTGCCAATATCCATTGTGAGTTGTGTCCAGCCAGACTTCAGTAATATCAAGTAAGGTAATATCTTTTTCCACAAGTATTCTGGCCACAGAAGGCCTGGTTAGGTTAAAGGTGGGCATATCTAGCTTCATAGGATCTCCAAGAATAGCTTCAATAGAATACAAAACCTGATGATTAAAGAAATGCAACTTGAGACCAGATAAACTAATCCACACCGGAACTGTAGGAGACTCGTGATTTGAATCAAAATCAGGAGACCACTTAAGTAATTTTATTGACTTGTATGCAATGTTGAGATTTTTTTTCAAAGAAAATCCGAACATAATCATCAGCTAGGGTTAACTGAATCAACACATATCTCTCATCCAAATATTCAACTGTTCACTTGCCTACAAGTTTGAGATCGTCAACACTCTTTTTGATAACTTTCATAGGTGGGTGTCCTCACTGAAATATCTTAATAAAAGCGAACTTAAATTTCTCAGTTAGAGTTGAAATTTCTGAATCAGAGAAAAATAATGTTGTTTTCACACTCTTCTTGCTTATCTTCTTAAGAAAATGGCAATCGCTCGTACTATCACGACATTTCTTGTAGATTGAGAGGAAAACAATAGTAGATTCCGCAAGATGATTACTCATCACGTGGGCAAAAGAAGCTTTGTCGGGATGAACCGAAGAAGGAAGCGCCGTAACAACGATCCTTCAGCCCGCAGATACAAAAGCCAAAGAAACCAAACAGTCCAATCCGATGCAGTGCGACGACGCGCGTCGGGACGTCGAACCCGCGAAAACAGACGCATGACGAAAGAAGCAAACGTGTATTGATCGAAACAGCAGAAACACGAGCAGCACAGGCATAGCTCGATCAGCCCAACAGTGAGCAGGCGCAGCACGATTACGATCGGCCCTACAGCACAGGCGCAACTCAACGAAACAGGCGACAGAACAGAGGAGCGTACTCCCCTTCTTCTACGAGCGTGGAATACAGGTAGCAGACGCTAGGATTTAGTCGTGAGGAGAAACCCTAGTAGAGCCTCGACGAAGCAGACGAGTCATGCTATATATATATATATATATATCGAAATGTCTGCTCTACTAGGGTTTACTCTGGGAGTGATTCTATCGCGTCTTGAGTTGCCCTAGATTCTTTACGCTAGTTCCAAATCGTAGCCTATTTTGTCGTCTTGTCGTGCTCGGAGGGAAGCAGTTTCGTCGTCTCGTCCTCTAAGGACGAGATTGCATCGGCCTCGGAGACCGCATCAAAGCTGTTTCGTCGCCTTGTCCTCGAAGAAGGGGATTTCGTCGGCATCTTCGTGCTCGAAGAAGAGGGTTGGAGACGTGACGAAGCTGCTTCATTGACTCGTCGACCCCAGCCGCTCGCTTGATCTACGTGGCACCTCTGCTTGACGTCTCCTTCTACTGGTGATGGCTTCGAACCAATCTTATGCTGCTGCCCTTGCGGGTGACCATGCATCAGGTATTCCTAAATCGTGTATGTTCACGCCTTCATTTGCTCTGTCGGAGGGTGGCGAATTATATTTCATCAAGAAAACTGGTAGGAAGAATGGGAGTTAGTCATCTTTTTTACTGAAGTTAAATGTAATATGTTTGTTTCCTCTTGTCGCCTGAATTTGGTCGGGATATTCCTTTATGGTCATCCCAAATTGGAGCTTATTCGTAAAAAATTTGAGTTTATGCAATGAGTGGAAAATTAGGCTTTTAGATGGGCGGCACAACCTTATTCAATTTAACAATGAAGTGGATTACACACGTTTATTTGCTAGAAATCTAGTTTTGATTGATAACTGAGCGATGAAATTTCTGAAATGGACTATGAATTTTGACCCACATACAGAACCCCCAATAATCCCGATCTGGATTCGCCACCCTAGGCTAAAATTTCATCATTTTAACCAAGAAGTGTTATACTCTATTGCCATAGTCTATGGTAAGCCACTCAAAACGGACATTTCCACGTTTAATTTTTCCCGTCCTTCAGAAGCCAGAGTGCTTGTTGAAAGAGACATCACCTTAAATGCTCCTGAGAAAATTTGGCTACGCTCACAACGTCAAGGATAATGGAAAAGCGTTGTTATTGAGTCTTTTCCTATGCACTGCTCTAACTAAAGTATGTTCAGTCATTCCAATTCTCACTGTTACCACTCACCCCCATCTAAAACCACAAAAACACAATGCTCCTTCAGAGATCCCCCCTCCCCTAACCTCGCCCAATGTGTATCTGTTGAGAACCCTTTCCTTCTCAAAGTTAGTGAAACTCTTGATCATCACAAGGATATCTCTGACCCCAATAACATCGTGGAAACCTTACCATCTAGTCCACGGCCTAACGTTGTTGTAGGTTCAATTGTCCCCACCGGAAATTTTTCAACTCTTCAGCCTCTACAAACTGCTCAAGAAGTAGGCCCTATAATTTTGAAGGGAAATGATACTTCTATTACTCCAAAATTTTTGTATACTTATGTTGTGGCCACCCTAATCTTGGGGGAGTGCCAAGCTCAAAATGTGCAACAACCTGCAAACAATCAACACGCT
The DNA here is from genome assembly GCF_001263595.1 of Phalaenopsis equestris. NCBI lineage: Eukaryota > Viridiplantae > Streptophyta > Magnoliopsida > Asparagales > Orchidaceae > Phalaenopsis > Phalaenopsis equestris. Next base: position 518,109 of record NW_018164743.1, read on the forward strand.
ATGGATCAACACATTGTAGCTGCTCAATTGGGCACTCCATTATTGGAGTGTCAAGACAATGATGGGCAACAATTTGCACCTATTCAACAATCATTGGATCAACATATTGCCTTTGACAAGATGGGAAGTTCAACGGCTGAGGATTGGCAAGTTCAAACATATAAGAAAAGAACAAAGGAAATTCTGAACTCAGGCGTAGACAGGATGGCACATTGACTGTCTCGAATGAAAACCCATCTACAAGGTGTTTGTTGGACTCCCTCCCTAAAACCAGAGGGAGGGGGAGTGGTCAAACCCTCAGAGAATGGGATTAATCCCCCCACCCCCAACACACCCCACCCCTCTTATTTACAAATCACATCTACATCTAATATTCAGCACAATTATTCGACATTGCGGTGACAAATTGCAGAATTTTCGCTCCATTCAAGATACTCTCACGAACGTCCTCATATGTCATTTTAGCACTTCAATGGTTGTTTTGGAGCCTTGCTTGGGGATATTTTTATATTTTTTTTTGGGGTATACTTTATATTTTTTTGGCTTTTTGGGGTGCCTTGTATACCTTGTGAGTGGGTTTTCCACCCACCCACTAAATTTTATCAAGAAGTATCCAGTGTAGAGGCAACTCATATTTTACATATTCTAGAACCTATTGTCGGTACTACTGTTGGTATTCTTTCTGCTTCAGCTCTACCCCATCAGGTTGATTCTACGGAAGAGAAATGGCAGGTTTACACTTCCAGAAGGAAGAAGAAGAATGGAGATCTACTAGAACTCAAAAGTCTTATGAATAATACTTTGGTTACTACGGGTAATGGTCAGCACCTTACCAATTTGCTAGTTGGATCTCTACCGAGAACTAGAGCCAGAGGCAAGGCTAGATTAGGATGACTCACACTTTTTCAACTCCCGGGTGGTTTTTTGGATTTTTTTTTATTTTTGTATGTACCCATCTTTTACATTTTTTTGTGCGTGTTGTACCGTGTGGGTTGGGTGTTTAGGCCCACCCATACAAACCTATCTGTACCTTTCTCTTTAATATATCAGCCATTTGGCTTTAAATATATATATATCGAGCCAAAACTAGTCAACGCGAACAAACAAATCTTTGTTTGTGTTCAGGTCATTTATATTTCGCGTGCAAAAAAAAAGTGAGTTCAGCTCGTTTGCTTGGCAAACAAATCGAACTCAAGCTACTTAACGAGACGAACGAGTTGTTCATGAACAACGAGCCGTATTGACAACCCTAATAGTGGCAATATGAAATAGGAATATTTACATATATACCACTAAAATAGTGGTACTTTTGAAGTGATATGAAAGATCTGGGTGGTATAAATGTCCTAGACAAAGTTTAGGTACTAGATTATGTAAATATATAAGAATTAGGTGGTATATATGTAATCCCTATAAAATTTTCCGATCAAAACTAACATGCACTCAGGATCACCAAGGATTTCATGGAACATAGATATACAACTAAAGGTCAACATGTGCATCTTCAGCATACACAATCCCATTCAGAATACTTGATGGAGTCATCACATCAAAGTAAAGCAAAAAGAGTGATAACATTGAGATAACCTCTAAGAAAATGGGTAAAAGAACAGTAATACACTATAAACAATAAAGGTTGGAAGGGAACAAGCATGTTCACAAAAAAAGATGAGAAACCATGACGCTCAATTGTAGCTAAAAGTAAACCTTCTATACCTGACCAAGCATTGCAGCTTCTGCTTCAATTCCACCAACTCCCCAGCCAGCGACACCTAACCCATCGATCATAGTTGTGTGTGAGTCAGTTCCAACCACACTATCTGGATAAAGAATGCCTTCATTGTTGAAAACAACACGACCAAGGTATTCCAGATTCACCTATAAAATTTGTAACAAAAGGTATTAGAACTCGACATGGTATTCCAGATTCACCCACAATATATGTATCAAAAGGTATTAGAACAAGACGTAAATCAAACCTTGTGATCTAGCACAAATTCTAATTCCTTGATTCTACCCTAAATTTCTAATAAATAAAAGCCATAAAATGAAGGAAGAAAATTATCTAGAACCATACTCCGATAACCATATTACCTGGTGCACTATACCAGACCCTGGTGGAACAACTAGCATGTTGTGGAATGCATTTGATCCCCATTTCAAAAAGGCAAATCTTTCCTTATTGCGTCTGAATTCAAGTTCCATATTTGCCTGGACCGCATTTTCTGATCTGGCAACATCAACCTGGACTGAGTGATCAATGACAAGATCCACAGGTACCTAAAAAAAAAAAATCGTTCATCATATTGTCATTAATGTCCAAAAAGGAAAGAAACGGAACACAGATTCGCGTCTAAGCTGTAACCATTTTCAGTCAACAAAACATCTAAATTAGAAATCAAGAAATAATAATTATGAAATCAAAGCAAACAAAATGCACGCACACACAAACACAAATAACATAGGGATAGACCATTAGTTCCTTTTTTTTGGAAGAGATGTGTCAGTGTGTCGGAAGGAAATATGAAGGAGAAAGGGGAAAACAAGAAATAATAATTATGAAATCAAAGCAAACAAAATGCACGCACACACAAACACAAATATCATAGGACCATTAGTTCTTTATTTTTTGGAAAGAGATGTGTGTCAGTGTGTCGGAAGGAAATATAAAGGAGAAGGGGTAATATAAAGGAGAAGGGGTAAAATGACAACAGTAGAGGGATGGCAATTATGCCTTGACAAAAGATGAAATGAAGTATCCAATAATTGATTTGATTGATTGAGAACCACAATACAGAGAGGGACTCGCAACTTCTGACTCTCGCTAGCTGTGATAAAGAATAAGAGTTCATTGTATTAAATATTATATTTATTCACCTTATACAGTGAAATAGGGATGAAGATGTTAGACTGGCAGCTACAGCGCCAGTCTAAAATTCCCCCTCATGCTCCACAGAGTCGAGTGGTCCCACTTAACCCAAATTGAGCTTGACATATAATTTGAAGGCATGTTTCAGGTGCAAAACTAAAAGGGCAATTTAATCATCTGTTAGTTATTATTGTTTGGTATAAACAGGGCTTCATAGATTTGGGTGGAGGTGTGTGAATGTTGTCTTGAATCTAGAATAACTTACCTCTCGAATTGTAGATTTATAATTTATGTATTTGTCGGCGCTAAAAGGGGATAAAGTTAAAAGTTTGTAGGTGATTTGTTCAAAAGTTGTCCGTAAGAAGCTGTCGGTCACAGGAACTGAAGTCTCGTCGCCCGCTTCGGAAGGACGTTTTAATTTATATATATATATTCTATCCCAAAAGATAAACACTAGACTTGAGGGTAAGTCTCGATCAAATAAACTAAGAAATATATGACATCTATTTGATATGTGAAACCATTTTATTTGCCTACAAGTTCCCCTATTTAATAAGAAGAATTAAATAGGGTTTATAGCTGGGTTCAGAAAGCTTCCTATAAGGGCAAAACCCTATAGTCAATTACATCTTAGATAACCGAAGTCACCTAACTTAACTCTCGATAAAAATCAGGGAATATTATCTTCAAATAGGTCAAAAGGGTAGGACTTTTCAACGAGATCGGACGAAGAGGTGTGAAATAGGAAAGACTCGAATCTGGAACATTGTTGAGGAATCCAAACGAGAAAGAACTAGGGGAGGTCGTAGATCCGGAGGCGAACCCCGGTGACTTCCCAGTCTATCCTATGGTTTGGCTTCAGTATTGAGAAGAAATTATTATAGTGTTTCATCCTGTCAATTTTATTTAATTAGGGCTTATATTTGTGT
>NW_018164743.1:521932-542830 GCF_001263595.1 Phalaenopsis equestris
AAGATATGAGGGTTTACGTCGTATCGGACGACAACCTCGGAACCTAGAACGAGTTAGGGTTTAAATCGTACAGCAGAGCTATACGAATGCCTAAAAAAAAGGTGGAGGATTTATGTTGCGCTGGGCAAACAACCTCGAAATCCTATGGATTGTTGTTTAATTCTAGGAGAAGGAATGATTTAGTTGGGGAAGAGATGTTCTGCTGTTGAAGATGGTCGTGCTGCCCACCGCGCTAGCTCCAAGCTCCCCGACATGACGAGTTTAAGTTTTCTAGGGTATCCAGTTATGATGTCAAATCAAACGGCCCTATGGTTGTAGTCCTTTAAATGTCCTATATAAAAAAAGGCACGCTTAAAGCTATATAATATAAAATATGCAGTACAGGACAAACGGTAGGATGCATGTAGAATAGTAGTAGGCAAAAACAGGACTAGTATAACATGTTGTACAAAAAAAACAGTAGCAGGTAGAAACAGAACAAATATAATATGTCGTAGAGAAAGAACAGTAGCAGGTAGAAACAGGAAAATGAAGTGCTGTAAAATGTAAAGCAAACATGTACACCCGTGAGATCCGTCGTTTCTTAAGTATAGCAAACATAAATGCATCTCAAAAGCGAAGTCTGGAAGAAACGTCGTCCAGGAAATCCGAGGAAGAGCAGAAAACTCGAGAAAATCAACGAGGAAAGACTCAAGTAAAAGAAAATCCTCAAAAATACTGGAGAAATCCCGAAAGAAAGGAAAAGTAACACGAGTGTCCTGTCTCAAAGCTTCGATAAAACAAAACAAAAAAAATTCGGATGAGAGGGACCGCAAGCACTCGTATGGGACTAGGCTTAGCTGTATATTTATTCTCGAGGGTCCACGAAGGCTACTCGGCCACCCGAATGTATAGAACCCGCCACTCGTCTATAATTGTGTCTTGAACATCCCTTAGAGGGTTATTTCCCAGTCTAAACAGGTATTCGTCAGGTGGACAACCAACTTTAAAGTATGTTTTATGTTTTTTAACATGCATACAAATTTTAAACATGCAAAGCAGAGTTATCATTTTTGTTTCGTGGAAAAGTATGTTTTTGCTTGAAAAGGGTTTATCAAATTTTTGTTGTCCATGAGTCGATTACACTGTCGGGCATGGGACTGTCAATCATCTGAGGAGGTTCGAGTCAACTCCCGCTCAACTCCCGCTAGCTAGACTTATGTCGGTGAAGGATATCATATCCTATTGTTCGTCAAATGTCCGGATCTTGATGTTATAGGATAGGTCATATTTCTGCTCTATCTTCGGTATGTCTTTATCATCAACACCGTACGCCCTAAAACGACTACTTGCGACCTTGCTTGATGGTTTCACGTATAGCAAAAGGCTATACGTGGACACTTATGCATCGGACATAAGCATCAAAAAGAACGAACCAAGAAGCAATGAAAGAAAAGAACAAAAATGAGGTAAGAGAGAGAGCACTAATCCATCTAAAACACCAAAAAGGAGAATAGATCAGTTCTCAAAAACTCGTATCGAAAAGACATGGAAAAGTAGGGCCCAAGGTCTTTCCTAAAAAACATAAAGAGTCACTTTGCGCTGATTTTTCAAACCTCAAAGACGTAGGATTGATCAAGTCCACAAAATGTTTTTCCAAATTGGGGTTTAAAATGACCTCGAGGAAGTCACCACTAATATTTCCAAAGTCATGCCGAAATCAAAATTCTCCCACTTTCGAATTAATAGATAGCCTCGTGTATCGAATAAGCATAAAATTTTTCCACATAATCTAAATAAATGCTCAGGGCTGGGGCCAATAGAGAAGAGAAAGCAACCACCAAGGCTCTCGGCTAAGACAAGGAAAGAGGCCAAATGGGGCTTACGGCTAAGGCAAAAGATAGTTACCAAGACCCATGACCAAAGGAAACCAAAGGGGCAGCGAGTGAGGCTCGCGGCTGAGGCAACAAAGAACCTAGAAAAGAACCACCAATGACTACTATGCTTCCCTGACAAACATAAGAGGATAACTAAAGTGATTATAATTTTTGGGATGGCAAGCTTGATTCATCCACAACATTCAAGCCAATCAAGCCTAGCAAGAAGGACCAAATCACACCCAACGACCTCCAACAGGCCTCACGGGTAAGGACCAAAAGGGGAGGCTGATTCAACCACATCACAAACCCACGTCTAGGCACCAAGCAAATATCAAATTGCGGTCTCATAAACTGTCAAATCAATCCATCAAAACAAAATAACAGCCTTCGAATGGAGACAACACAGCACACCCAAAACAGGCTCTCGGGTAAGAGCCGAGACCAACAAAAATCAAAAAGAACTAAGCTATTTCTAGGGTAGGAATTAAAACCAGCAAAGCCATCTCTCGGGTAGGGGCCAAAGGCAAGCAAAGCAAGCTATCAAAACTCTCGAGTAAAGACAAGTTTTAAGGACTCAATCATGGGCTCTCGAGTAAGAGCTAAAACAAGCAAACCGAGCGCCCAAGTCAAGCCAGGACTGAGCCACAACTAAGGTTCGAATTCGGGTTACAACCAAAGAATAGAAAACATTTACATATCCTCAAGACATCAAAATATAGAACTAACGCATGTTTTACACAAGAACAGTTGCGGAATTCTTCCAAATCAACATAAATCCATTCATGACTTGTATATTTAAGCTAAGACACCCGTGGGATGCCAAAACTGAGCCCAGCAGAGGCCAAAACCGAACTTAAGAGGCACCAAAACCACACCCAACAGTATAAAAATCCAGACTTCCATAAAAAATTAAAAAAAAAAGTTCTAGCCATTTCAAGCCAAAGCCGAGACTCCAAACCAAGCCTCAAAACCAAGGAATAACCTGCATGTCTAAATATTCCAAGCATAAAACAATTCCAACAGAAATTTGAACAGGGGAGATGACTCACGAGGAGCTAAACCAAGCCCTCAAAACAAACTATACAGCTTTCCAAATTAAATAAATTTTCTCATAGCATACATTTCAAGTAAGGGAAAGCCGCAGGAGCTAAACCGAGCCCCCATATATGAATAAAAAGTAAAGTGAACTCTCTAGCATTCATTTTAAGCAAAAGCAAGTATTAAGATGTCAAAGCCGAAACCCCCTAACATGCATGAAAGACCAAGTAAATTCTTCAATATCTCATGCTAGACGAAAGATAAATGAAAAGTTTCACAATACACATCCCAACATGCTTGCAAGAGGAGTAAAAATTATTCCAAAGCCATGCTTTAATTATCCAAATCGCTGCCAACATAAATATGATATGATAAACAGAGGACATGTGATATATCCACCACTTTAAGCAAATATCCAAGTCTAATTTCTAACACATGCTCACATTTCCATTTCTAAATGCTTGAGTACCAAGTATTTCAAAAAAAATATAAGTGTGATATCATATAAATATTCTACACCATCCACTTATCCGAGCAAGAGGAGGCTCGACAGACAGAAAACCGCGAGAGAGCAAGGCACCAAAGAAAGGGAGGAAGAAGAGGTACCTTTTTTGATGCAAATGTAAAGCACCACAACACAAGAAACCACCTCAAAGAGATGCTCTCACAGAAATCTCCTTCCCACTCCTTCCCAAACTTCCCTTCCCAAACTCCTCTCACAGCCAAAATCTCTACCCCTCTTCTTTAGCAAAGTTTTTCAACAACCCCCCAATCCACCACGGTACTCGAATCGGGCCAAAGAAGAAAAGGACGCATTCCCTGCTCACAGAAGGCGAAGCAACAGAAACATCTAGGACCAAGCAGCGAGCCTAGTGGCAGCGAGGAAAGTATCGGTAAGAAGAGAGTTTGTCATTCAAGTGTACCGGGGAGCCAGCTTCCCAGAGTCAAACTACCAAGAAAAGAAAAACCACAGCTTGGAGAGACTGGCACGGCTTCGGGAAGGAGGGCCGCGGGCAGAAATTGTCGGGCAAAGGGCAAAGACGAATGATAAGTCAACTTTCTCTCGTGTGGAGGAGGAGCTCGGTTGGCTCGAGACCGAGAAAGGGAAAGGCCAGACACGCGAACGGGAGAGGGAAGGGAGGCATAGCTCGGGTGCATGAGTTTAGGGATTTAGGGCTTAAAGAGGAAAGAAAGGATTTGGTAGGAGGATTCAGCTTATATAAATTAATATATATATATATATATACTAATTCATATGCAATTTATTCATGCGCGGTGTCGTAACAAAATGGGTGTCCCCCCTAGGCAAAATCGACATTCCAGACACACCGGCGCTGTCTGTTTTGCCGTCAGAGGGCGTTTCGACGAATTCACCGATTTGCGTGTCAATTTTCTCGTGTCGAAAATATGGCAATATGGGTGTCCTTTCCTACCAAAATGGGTATCCCGGACGCGTTGGTAGCGATGTGAATTGTAGCGATCGGACTCGTCGATTCTCCGAATTGCAAAGTTTGTGCACGCGGGATGCGAATTGTGCAAAAGACCACCCTAAGGCTCAAAAGGTCCTATAAGAATCCCTTTTGGGTTTCCTCATGTTGGTTTCATCCTTCTAAGTGCTAGAAATTGATACCACACACTTGAAACTCCAAAAGGGTACAGAAGTGGGATGAATTTATAAAACAGGCGGGTCCCATTCTAAGGTTCTAAGATAGTCAAAGGGAGATCCCTAAGGCTAGATCCTAAACCCTAAGAAGAAGACTAGACCTCATAAAAAATGAGGTCAACAGTATTTGGGATTGAGTGGAGTAAGATGTTTTATTTTGTCGTAGTCTTTGTAGAAATTGATCTCATTCTTATCAAATTGGGCATCAGAGCCGTCCCTGGGAGTATGGCAACCAAGAAATAAACGTTTTGGACGAGAATTTAGCGGGAGAGGTGGGCTACATCAAATTGGGAATGAAAAAGTGTTTCTCATCCATGGAGCGGCGGTTCTCGTCCATGGAGAGGCGATTCACAGCCCTAGAAAAAATTATGAAAAAGATAACAAACCTGTTGTCGCCGCCTGCCATGGGATCGAGCAAAGACATCTGGAGTAGACCCAAGCAGCAGCAATTGGAAGAAAGCGTGTGGCATCAGAGTTATGAAGGGGGCAGCATTGTTGCCTTAGACGGATATGGGGGCAACAGGATCAAGCAAAGGAGTCGGGAGCGGACGAGCGGCAGCACCTGGAAGAAAACATGCGACGTCTAGAGGGTTTGGGCCTAGAGATGACTAACATGAAGGAATTTCGCTAGGAGAAATCGTGTAACATCATAAGGGCCAGAGCGAACAATAACAAGCATAACAGGATTGTGGTGTGCAATTTGAGGCAGTAGAAAATCAATTCTAAGGATTTCGACCTCGAATAAAAAACCACGGCAGGTGGGACCTCGGTCGATGGCTGCATCCAATCTCGCCAGTTGCTTTTGCAACGGCAACCACGGCAACCTTTCGTGTGTAAGGCGATTCAGAAGCCTATGTGAACAAATGAGATGAGTATGTGACGAGTCAAGGTTATGCAAGAACAAAAATCAATATGAGCCATGGAATGGAACCCATTCACCACTTCATGGGTGGAAGAGCTTCGATCAAGGAAATTAGAGAGGAGACTCGCATAAAGAAGCTGAAGATATTGAACTTTAAAGGAGAGGATGTCTATGGTTGATTTATACCCTAGAAGGATATTTTGTTGTAATGGGTTGATGAAAGAAAAAAATTGACAGCAGCGGCTATGTGTTTGAAAGGGAAGACTGGCATGATATCAATGGAAAGAACAACATCAGCCAATTAAAATATGAGAAGAATCGAAGGACTGGATGTTGGAGCATTTCAAAACCACACGAAAAAGGAACTTACATGAACCCAGGAAAGCTCCATCATGGATTATATGAAGAAATTAAGATGTTATCCTGTTGTTTGAGAGGTATATCTGAAATAATATTAGAAACTTCATGAAGAGTTGAAGCCAAAGTTTCAAGCAACACTTTATCTATTGAGACATCAATAATTGAGGGAAGCTATGAAATTAGCGTAATTTATTAAAGATAGAAATGTAATGGAACGGGATAATATGAGCAACATAGTTGGAGTGGCATATCGAATTCCTGAGAGAGGATCCACAGGATAGGGGTATGTTTTCGGTGTGATGAGAAATTGGCCCAAGGACATCGTTGCAAAGATCGAACTTTTTGGATTATGATAGTGTGTGATGAAGAGGAAGCAAAAAATGAAGAATAGAGTAGGTTGTGGTGATAGGAGGAACACTCTCACTTGGATGAGGAAGAAATCCCATCAAACTCAATAGGGGGTTCAAACTGACACTATAAAACTTCAAGAACAGATTGGGGAGTAGGGTGTGGTGGTGTTAGTAGATAGTGGAAAAAAAGAAGTAATTGGGGCTTGAGATGATTGACATGGAAAGTTTTGGAAAAATGACGTGAAAGGGAAAAGTGGAGATGAGCAAGAGAGTTTGCAACAACTAATTTTGACAGTGCAGATTATTCAGATGGTGTTTAATTTTCTTCCATTGGATTTAAGGAGCACTTATGTAATATTAGGTATGGAATGATTGCAGCCTTTAGGGGAGACTAAGGGTCTGTTTGAGGTAGTTGTAGCTTAATAATAAGCTGCTACAGAAACTTTTGCGGATAAGCTGACTGTCGGTTGATTTTTGCAGTCTGAAAACAGCTGTGCTACAGTTGTTTATGGGCAAATGATCATTCTGCTCATGTATGGTAATGTTGTTTGCAATATAACTCCTTAAATCAGTATATTTCATACTTGAGAGCAAATATTCAGTGCAGGATATTACAAAACATTGATAAACACATCATTAAACAGCGAGTATCATAACCACAAAAATTAAGAAAAAAACTATTAAAATAATAATTAATAATACGATAACATTATTTTTAAAGTGCAGACGACCTATGTCATGAGATAAGTCATTCTATAGGGATGCTCGGTAGAATCTTCCAGTCCATCTGCCCAACGAAATAGTCATAATTTTCTATGATTCTCTGTGAGCACCTGTAAAACTGTTTATCATAGTCATGTGGCTAATGCGAAGTGTGTAGGGTCCGCAGTAGTAGTGCAATCCTCTGGAGGTACCGAAAATCCTCGAGCTCATCCTTCCTAAAGGCTTAATAACACAAGCTCTTAGTCATAGCAATAGTAAAAATTAATAACATATGAAATTAGTTAAAATTTTATGCAGTTGTGAGATTTAAGAAAACTCGGTATGTAAACCAACGAATTTATCAACAAAAGAATACAACATACCTTAGAAAAAAAGATTCTCGATTGTCTTTAACTCATGAAATATCAAATGCGTCTGTGTCACATATGCATATCACCAAAAAAATGTCATCCAAAAGAACCTCAAAATCATAGCACCAAAAAAGAAAAAGGAACTTGGTTGTCTTCATTATAAATTTACATGTGATACCAACCAATAGCGACATACAAGTCATTCGGAAGAACCCATTAGGTCAAACGTCTCATTACAGACCTCTAAAACCCACAAAGAAAAAAAATGCAAAAGGAAAAAAAACATATACAACGTGCATAAAAAAACGACCGCAGTAAATAACAAATGCATAGGAAACAAAATTATACAATAATTGTATAAAATACCGATATAATAAATAGTGAATATTTTCAACAACTATTACAATTAAAAGAAATAAAAAGTAACATTCTCTCCAATAACTTTCAAACTATCGCATTCATAAATTTATTCCCTCAACTGCCATCTCGTTTGCACCTTTTCCACCTTGAGTGCAGGTCTCAGGAACATAATTTTTTACCTGTGACAAAGATTCTCTAAGTCAATACTCACATGCCTCAACAGGAAAATGTGAATGATCCTCATCCGCCTTACAGAAGTCGATGCGGAAAGGATGTCATCAAATATAATTGTTGAGTCATCGTGGCAATCACAATCTGCACATTTACAGGAAACGAATAAATTGACATATCGCGAAGTATAATTCATTTATTCTACCAAACACCAAAAGCCCTCTCAATGACACTGCATAAGGAGTGTCATTTGTTGAACATTTATTTCATGCCCCATGTGATATTGTTGGTTTGTTCAAAGTCAGGTATATGGTGCCACATATCAGGATAGATATTTATATACTCTCGTTGCAACGGATATTCAGCATCGACCAAATATTATTTATCTGGTGTGAACAAAATTATTAGTATTGAAGTAAAAAAAGGACCAACTTAGTTTCAAGCGAACATGTGGATGAATGTAGGAAGTTGTATTTCTCATTCCGTGTTGCAGAATTGAAAATTCAACTATCATAAGCACTGTCCTCCCAACTGACCATGATAAAAGTGAAACACATATTGAAGTCGCATATGACCATAAAATTCTACGTTGGTGATCCGCAACGGCCGATGAATGTAATCTTCTCATTGTTTGGAGCACACGCATCTACGTGTGTTCCATCAATTGCTCTAATACAATTCTAGAAATATAATGAAGAGTCCTGTAATTATTACATTCAAATGAAGATTGAATATACTATATAGGAGAAAATACCTAAAAGTATGTCATATGCCACGGATAGTGTGAAATCTCTGTGGGGGTACGTTCGAATGTAGGATCTGTTGGCTTCATGATTTATGATAAAAAACTAACAAGTGCATTCAACCCTACTGAGAATTATCTGTAAATTGTCTTGAAAGGGTGTTGAAATCGTTTCATAACTCCTTGTTTTAATTCATTCTACAATAATATATAGAGAGTTATTGCTAATACCATTTGTGAAGTCGTCCTGATGGAGTCATGAAGTCCATGATTTCTGTGAAATTCGTCTAAAAATCAGTGAATACCACCTATGTCATGCATAGCATATTGTTAAACCTTGTTTGATGGCCCGCAAACAGTTCCACAACCCATTTGCCACTAACATAAGAAGATGTCATACACGAGGAGTGTTCTATGCATGAGTTATAATATTCGTACATCAAAAACACTACAGCTACAACTCTCCCTCTACATCTTTCTCTATTAGCATTCATGTATTTCGGTGTTGAAGTAGCAAAAAAAAAGCATCAACGAATTAGCTAACAATCATGTTATGAACAAAATTAACAACAAAATAACATTACTAAAGTAAATGGAAAACATAACGAAGAATGAAAAACTCTCATCCAAAGCAGCAAAAAAAATCATAAGCATCTAGTGAAAAAATGTCCAAAGTGGCATGCCTAACGTAAATAGACAAATAATAAATATGAAATATCCCACAAAAATCTAGTGAAGAAAAAGTGTCCCTCGAGCTTCACTGTTCTCATGAAAATAACGTAGGTAGTCCACCCTACGGTCGGCGACTATCGTCATGAAAAACTCTCTAAGGGTCAGATCTTGAATCAACTTCATAGAGAACAAATGCAGCAGCATGTTCTCGTAAATTACTGAAGTTGTCTCCAGAATTTGCAATACGTGTTGGAAAAATGTTGTTTGAGATGGTAAAAGTCATTGGTGCATGAAGGCACTAACTATGATATCTGACTTCTAATGAAAGCAGCTCCCTTTTTCTTCTTATGAACCCTGAGCCACTTTGATCTACTAGTGAATTCGATCTCATTACGGTTCAATCTGAGGACTTCATTGGAATCACCTGTTTTGTCAGCTGTCAAATTTACAGGGATGTCACCAAACCCCATCTCACTAGGGGCACATGCGTTATTGTCCGTAGTAACTACACCACCAAATATACAATCTAACTTCTCTTCCAACTCAGGATTGATGCCTCTGTATTTAATTTTTTTAGAGATGACACCACCTACACATTTAATCGACATGTTAATGGACTTGAAAAAAAAATTAAAAAATGAACAAAAATAGTGAACATTTCAAAAATGCTCACCGTTAGTCTCTCAGACCACCATTCCTTAAAAGCATCAATTGTTCGATTTATCCGATCCTAACCCAAGCCCATGATTCCCGCTTCAATTCCTTACATATTTTTCAATCTTTTTTCAGTTGATCCCACTGGTTTTTCAACTGCATCCTATTGTACTCTCTATATGTATTTTCTTTATATTTTTTATAACATTTTGACATCACTCCTTGTTAAAATAGATTGTCGGCATATTTTCATTCTCAACCTTCTTGAGACATAGGTCGCAAAATATTATTTTTGCACCCTTATCTGACATTGCAGATGAACCAACCAAATTTGGTTCTAACCATTGTGTATACTAGCATGAAAAATACTAACAACATAAACATTTAACATTTGCCATAAAAAATAAACACTAAATTGCACATATAAACACCATCTTCAAGTCACACATTGTACCACCAACATATACACCGCAACCACCCAACCACATAAATAACATAAACACCACCTACACATAACCTCTGTCACCACCTCACGCACAGAGCAGTAATTTAATCAACTCCACACACACAACACATCATCAACACCATACCACCAACATATACACCACCACCCAACCACTACCACCCACTTACCCCTAAGATGATCAATCGATAGATAGATAGATAGATATATAATGGACTGAAAACACTTTTATGTGTTTTAGCAGTCAAATTCATTAACATTAATTCTTCATGCGGTTGTTTATAAAATGTATAGCATGGTTATAATTATTTAGTCAATGTCACTTTTAATAAGTTTAGCCATATAAGATAGGTCTAATCGATTCAATCCTTATAATTGTTATCAAAGTATACCTTATTAATCATAGTATATTGCCTACGTCATTCATGTCTTAATTAATAAACATTATCTATGGAGTTTGTCTAGCAAACACATCCAATATTATTTTCATTTAAGAAATACAATCAAGTCGATTGGTGAATCATTATCACAAAAGCATATTCATCAGCAATAATTTTTTCTTTGAGATTGTGTATCAATTATCTATACAAGAGTCCCTTGTTTCAATCAATTGTATTCAATTTGAATATTTTTTCAATTATATTTATAGCCTTTGTCCATTAATCAGATAGTTCAGTTTCATTAACAAAAAATTGATGAAAACCCCTATGTTTATTATCATCATAATTTCATAAGAGTCACAATAGTAGTGATCCATGCATAGCGTCAAAATTTTGTTTTTCTTTTTTTTTTTTATTTATTATGTCTATAATTAAAATATGTCAATAATTATGACCAAGAGGGGTGTATTTTAATTTTATGACTTAATGTCAGACCACGTGATTTAACCTAGTTAGGATGGCAAACTATTAGTGTTTGCATTTCTTAAATAAAAATTACCTTTCATGCATTGCATCCTTATTGGGTTGTCGATAAAATTTTCTTTATATGGATTATAAATCATCTCTACTTCATCTAAACTTAAAAAGCTTGTCAAGCAGTTTGAGAATAAGGTCCGTTTACTGTATCTCATATACTTGGGGTTTAAAAAAGTGCAATCAGAGCACAAAATTGTATTCAATTTCAATGATGATAGGTTGTTCGACTTCCAATTGCTTTAATAAAAATAATTTGCTATTTTATAGTTTCCTTGTTCGCTCAATAGTACAGACTCTCACGTCTGGTATGAACTATTATACGATGCATGTTTTACTCATATTTGTGAATCCTGGCCTCAATTTTGTATGTTTCGAGCCTTTATTGAAGCTAATGTATGAGCATGAGTCTTCATGAAAAGTGAGAAAACGTGAGCTCATACATCATCGTATCATAAGTTCAAATACACTTTTTTATATAGATCAAAGATATATTGTATATATGCAAAGACCGACCGTCTTTCAATTTTTTACTGTAGGGTACTGTATATCCCATTTAGAGTTTGGTTGTTGAGTCGAAACTAAATCATTTTCATCATATATCCCATATACCAAAATGTACCACCTTCTATGTTTTCGGTGACATACTAAAATAATATACTACTCGCACTTCAATTATTTATACAACTTACCATAAAAGACAATATTAGTTGTCAATTTAAATAAATACCAACTTATTCAATACATATTTGGCATGAACCAAGAGTGGTGGTCTATAATGCTCATTTGCTCCGGTAAAATGGTAATCTAAGCATCTCACTGTCTAGGAAATACAGCAATATTGGATACCAACTTCATTTACACCAAAAGATCAAAGCAAACAATATGATGTAGATAATGGTATTGTTACACATGCTTTCACAAATATCAAAATCCAACCTATAGCATTGAGTTTTTACAAATTAGATTTTGTCAAGACATCCAATCTATAGCTAGAGAAGTTTACCATAGAGTATTTATTTTGAGTATTTCTATGTGCCTACACGTGCCAAAAAGCATAGGAAAATATACTATACTAGCAACAAGATAAACATTTAGCTTTTCATTTGGTTCTTGTTACATCGTAACTTTTTCGAAAAGCATATCATAATTTGGATTTAGTTGACAAATGTCCATTATGAAGTATTAGAGCAACCGAACAATTTCATCGTCATTAATTATATTCCAATGATTTGGGGCTGTCCTTACCAACATTTTCCATTCATTCTTAACTAGTGCTGCTTAATCAACATCATCACCATCCTCCAACTACTTGTGATTCCACTGATATTAATTTTTTTGAAATTAAATACATATTTATGAGTGATGAAGACACTAACATGTTATATAAGTAAATTTCAAAATATCAGTGTTAGATATGTAAATGCATGAGAATTGCATCTTCTATATTCAAATCCCTCAAAAGAAAATTAGGCACCTGCAATGAAGGTCAATATTTTCCTATTTATGCAATCAATTCCACATTAAGATTAGTACATGAAGAAGAACTCCTTGCACGATAAATAATTTCTATACTATATAGTTTTTTCGTTCACTTTTAATCAAACAAAGATAACGATCTGATAATAAATTTATGCATAACAAAACAAAAGAACAACGAAGTACATGACTATTTGAGGAAGAAGATACATTTGAAATGAGTGTTGGTGATGATGTAGCATTGTGGGGTGGAAATTGGTTACATGCAACTAGTTTTGCTAAATTAGTATAAACAGTTGTCCTCTTCCCAAACAAAATCATATTTCGAACAAAATATAATTAAAAAAATTCCAGAAAACTGCACTCCCAAACTCTATATTCATATTAGTTCAAAGAACATCTAGGAAGTACATTTTAAAAAACTAGATCTCAATTATATGTGCATGTGTGCATGCACATAGACCTGCCTATGCAAGTTTAAGGTTTGCAAAATTGCTAAAAACTCAAAAATTGTCATAAGCAATGGAATTGTGATAAGATTAGCTTTACTAATGAAGTTTTAGTTCAGTAGAACCTCAGCTTGCAAATCAGGACAAAACAAAAACAAGTAGGTAGTGTGTTAGGTCGCCGAAACCATGGAGTAGGTCACATGTAAAATAATGACAAAGTAAATCGACAATATTTGGATTGCTAGGCTATTTGCTATCAGATTCGAAATTACTATTACACCCGCATCTATGATAAATGAGAGTGAGTTACTTACTAAAGGATTGATTTTGTTGGAATCACTCTCAAGTTTGTTCATTGCATCACGCATGCATGCAAGATCAACAACAGCTGGAACTCCAGTAAAATCCTGCAAGGAAGCAAGGCGATTATAGGCACAAGAGAAGCAGGTTAAGTTGATAATTAATTATAACAAATTTACTAAGCCCCACCCACCAACCCAGAAAAAAAAAAAGAAAATAGGGCAGGATATAATAAAAGGAACCACATGAAACACTTCAAATAGAAATCATGAAGCGTGGCAGCCATGTTCATTTACCCAATACCTGCTTCCATTATCTCTCTTTTTTTTTCTTTTTTTTTTTTTTTGAAAAAATAAGGAAGATGAAATTTTAAAATATATCATAAAAAACATGTAGTACTGTAAAGCTAATTTGTTGTAAAGGGATTGATGCAATACACACTCACTGGAGTCATCAAAATTTCTCTTTCTCTGAGCGTCAAGCTCATTACTTCAATAATTACATAATGCTAAGGGTCTATTTGGGGCAATTTTATAGTTGTTTTGCTTTTTAAACTACCAACACAATTTTATTTGGTTATTGTTTTATTGCTACTTTCTAGAAATTTATGTGGCGGAAAGTATTTTTTTATAAATACATCTGCTATGATAACTAAAAAAAATTATTGTCTAACTTTTTCGAGAATAATATATTTCTAATATCCTCAACAGCTTTAAAAGGTTGCTTTCCCAGAACAGGTGTACGACCCAACTTTATAAAAAGTGCAACTACCCCAAACAGACCATAACAATCTATTTGTTATGTTTTTGCAAGCCTACTAAGAGTTTATTGTCCTTGTGTTAGTAAAAAAGCTCTTGTGTGTAGCAATAGCGTGATCAGTCACAACTCAACCACTATAAGTTGGGCCCTTCCCACAGCTAGAATACACATAGCTACCCCAAGGCAAGAAGCGTTTTTGTATAAAAATAACTTGTTTAATGATACTTGAAACTTGAGAGGAATGCCACTCGAACTATTACTTGTACTCATTGCAAAACTTATTAAAACAAAACCAAAGACACTCATTTTTCTTAAATTTAATGATCATCATCATCTTGACTTAAATTTAATACTCATCACCATCCCATCAAAATAAAATAAAAGTTCATCAAGGAATAGACATTTGATTTACATTCTAGCCATTTGTTGTGAAATGAAGCCTAAAGCACCCAGGAGCACTATAGCACCTCCTTGTGGGCACTATTTCGCCTATGCTTTAGCGTAGCCATGCCCGATTCGAGCGTAGCTACGTTGGACGGCATAACCACGCTGCAACGAGTGTAGCTATGCTAGGATGTTTTGAATTCTTCGCTTCCTCACCGAGCGCGCAAAATAATTACGTTGTTTCTGAGCATAATCACGCCACTGAGATCGTTTCTCATGTTACGATTATTAAGTCGCGACTAAAGCGGCAAAGTAGATCTCTCGCACAAGTGGCATTCTAGATAGCATTTTTTTGTGAAGGGTTGAGAAAGATAATTTTAGTGGAGGCTTTCTCTCGTAAAATTGAGAAAGTGTTTGGAGCAAAGTTTTGTAAGTTTCATTATTTTCATAGAGTTGATATGGGTGAATATTTATAAATATTTTGTGTTATTCATACCGAAATTTTTGGTGGTGTGGCTCAATAATTTTTTTTCCGTTCTTGAAATTTTCTACATAAATCTAAGTTTGTTTTTCTTAGATTACTTTGTTGTGCTTTTGTTTGATTTTTTTATTATAAATTTCTCAAATTGGTGGCGATTCTATTCAGCGGTGTGGTTTTTATTTATAATTGACGCCAAAAGTGTATATTTCCATCCCAACAGGTGGTATCAAAGCGGAGCGTTTGATTCAAGCGAGAGCAATGGCCGACGAAATAATGTACAAAGTTGAAAAGTTCAATAGATCAAACTTCGCATTTTAAAAGATGCAAGTGGATGATTTATTGTATCAGAAAAATTATATTTGTCACTAAAAGGAATCACCAAGAAGCATGAATCTATGACTATGAAGGAATGAGAGGATCTAGGTTGAACGATCCTAATTTTGATCCGTTTGTCACTTTTCTTGTTTGTTACATTCAATATAGTTTAAAAGAAAACCAAGGTGGATCTCATGGGGGCACTGACAAAGATGTACGAAAAAAACTTTTCTTTCAAATAAGATTTTTTTTATGAAGAGAATATTCAACATGAAGATGATGAAAGTCAATTTAGTGGCAGAACATCTAAACAATTTCAACACTGTAATGAGTCATTTGTGTTCTGTAGAAATTAAATTTGATGATGAGGCCAAAGCACTGTTAATTCTATCTTCATTGTCAAACAGCTAGGATAGTTTGGTCATACTGGTAACTCTTTTAGAAATATGAAGTTGAACTTTAATGATATTATGGGATTGGTGCTAAATGAAAAAGTTTGCAGAATGGCAGAGAATGGTATCTTTAAGTTTTGCGTTGAATGCTAAAAAATAGGGGAAAGAATCCGGACAGGAATAACAGATTCAAATAAAAAAGAAGAACGTTCAGGCCAAGCAAAAGAAATGACAGATGAGAATAATGAAACTGTGAAAAGAAATAACACTTCAAGAAGGACGGTAAAGCTTCAAGGAAGGCCGGTGGTGAATAAGAAAGAAATTTCTCTACAAATGTCTTCGCAGACGAAATCCAAAGTAACTCCATGATTTTATCCCTAGAAAGCACTAAATCATGAATAGTATATTCAGATGTCTCTTTTCACACGTGCCCCAATAAACAAGTATTCAATAATTACAATTAGAGTGATTTATGGAAGGTTTGTTTGAGAGACAATAAGGCATGTAATATTGTTAAAAGATGATTTGAATATCAAATTGAAAAATAAAATAGACTAGAGGCTTACCAACGTTAGCTATGTTCTAAGTTTGAAGAGAAATCTGATATCGGCGAGCCAACTGACAAAGTCAGACTTTCTCACTACCTTCAAAGGTGACTCGTGGAAGGTGACCAGAGGGCAACGGTGATGGCTCGGGGCAATAATGAAGACACGTTTTATCTGATTAAAGAGATGGTGAATTTCATTTATGTGCCTGAAACCAACATGGGTGTCAGTATATGGCACAGTTGGCTTGACAATATGAGCGAGAAAGGTATAAAGTTTATGATTTCAAAAAAAAAGTTTTAGGAGTTGAAATAAGTAGGTTTATACTTCTGTGAAGATTTTCTTACTCCAATTTAGTTCATTAGAGGTCATCACTACTTTGTCGCATCTATTGACGATCACACCAAAAATGTATGAGTTTACTTGAAGCAAAAAATCAGACGTATTTGAAGTGTTTAAGAAGTGAAAGACTATGATAGAAAATGAGATAGACATGCAACACAAGTTTCTGATCAAATAATGGTGGTGAGTATTGTGATCAAAAGTTACAGGAACTATTATGTTTCAGACAAGATCATGATGAGTTAATTGTTCTAAGAACTTCACAACAAAATGAAGTAGCCGAACACATAAACATAACAATTACGGAGTGTGCTAGTAGTATGAGGTTGCATGTAGGCTTTCCAAGACAGTTTTGGGCAGTAGCATGAACACTGCAGTGCATCTAATCAACCGTTGTCTGTCAGCATCTTTGAAGAAAGGCCTATCTGAAAAAGTTTGGAATGATAAAGAGGTAAATCTATCTCACTTGAAGGTATTTAAGTGTTCTGCATATGTACATGTTAATTTAAGGTAAATGAGTAAAATTGAAATATGTGAAATGCACCTTCATTAATTATGGCTCTTTGGGTGCAAGTTTTGAAACTATCAAAATCAAAAAGTCACGAGGAGTAGAAATGTTACATTCAATAAAATGGAGATGGATAAAGACATAATCATAACTTAGGATTATCTATCACTTAATTATGAATATTCCAAGTATATTGAGATAGAGGATTTTGATGATTAGGTGGGAAGAGAAAGAATATGTGTTCAATGTAATGAAGCACAGAAAGTTTCCCAGTCAACTACTATTGAAATCAAGAGCTTGAGTAGACTTAATCGACTGACTTTGAGGTATTATCCTTCTTTGTACAATTTGTTGCTAACAAATAGTGGTGAATCATAATGCTATGAGGAGGTCACTCAAGTTGAAGTTTCAAGAGAATGAGGGTTTGTGGTGGATGATGAAATCCAGTCCTTAAAGTCAAATCAGACCTTGGATTTGGTGGTATTACCAGATAACAAAATAACATTACACAACAAATAGGTGTACAAGTTGAAAGACAAGTCACATGGTAACAAAAGCTACAAGACAAGACTTATTATGAAGAAGTTTCAGTAGAAAGAATGAGTTGGCTACACTGAAATTTTTCTCTTATAACAAAGATGACAACCGTCAAAGTTCTGTTGAGTTTGATAATAGAGGAAGATTGACATTTTGAGCAGATAGATGTAAAGAGAACATTCTTGCATGGAATTCTAAAACAGGAGCTATTCCAAGAAAAGAAAATTTTGGTCTGCAGGTTCAACAAGAGTATTTATGACTTGAAGCAGGCCACGAGAACAAGAGAAGATTTGACAGCATCATGTCAAACAATTGGTACATGAAGTGTCAGGCAGATCACTATGGTTTCATCAAACACTTCGGTGATTGTTATATCTTGCTCCTTTTATATGTGGATGACATGTTGAATGCAGGGGCAGATACGGAGAAAATCAGATACTTAAAGAAGAAATTGCCAAGTGAGTTTGAGATGAAAATTTTAGGTCAAACTAAAAAAATCTTTAAGCAGCAGTGCCAGCAGTGCCAGCAGTGCAAATATATTGAAATTATCTTAGCAAAATATGTTGAGAAGATCATAGGTTCAAAATGGGTGGGACAAAGCCTGTTTGCACCCCATTAGAAAGTCACTTTAAGCTATCGAAGGAATCATCACGTAAGTATAAAAAAGAGCAAACGCAGATGGGGAGAAAACCTTATGCTTCAGTAGTTGGAAGTCTGGTATATTCAATGATTTGTGTCTGACCAAATATTGCATATGCAGTGAGAGTAGTCAGCAGGTACATATGTGATCTGGGAAAACATCATTAGGAGGCAATGAAGTTGATTCTCAAATATTTTAGAGAAACAGTCAACATGATACTTTGCTATCGAAGTGCAAAAATTGATCTACAAAGATTTACAAATTCAGATCTGGTAGGAGATTTGGATGATAGGAATACAGAAGAATATACTTCACTTCAATGAACACAGCAATAAGTTAGGCTTTCATGTTGCCAGATATTATTACACTTTCAACTATAAAGGCGAATACATTGCTACACCGAAGCTAACAATGAGATGATTTGGCTATAGGGTTTTATGGCATAATTGGGCAAGGCGTGGGAATGTTTTATAGTGACATTATATGTGTCACTCGTCTTGCTAAAAATGTTAATTTTTATCCTATGATGAGGCACATTCAACCGATGTATCACTTTATACGTCTCTTCTAGAATATGGTAGTTATTCTTAGAAAAGATACAAATAGCTCAGAATCATGTAGACATGTTGACGAAGGTAGTGACTATTAGGAAACTAGAGCTATGTTTGCCTTCAATTGAAGTCCATGAAAGTTAAGAACAAAGGTAAGCCACACCACTATATGGGACTATGAAGATGATATACATGGAGGTATAGATTTGGCGGCAAGTGCTGGTGCTATCTGTTTCCAAATGGAAGATTGTTGTGAAATGAAGCTTGAAGCACCCAGGAGCACTCCATCACCTCCTTGTGGGCGCTCTTGTGCTTGTTCTTAGCGTAGCCGCGCCCGATTTTGGCGTAACTATATCAAGTAACGTAACCACGCCGTCATGGGCATAGCTACGCCACAATCTTTCAAATCATTTGCTTCCTTCCTGGGCAAGCAAAATAATTACGTTGTTTTTGGGCGTAGTTACACCGCCGGAATAACTTCTCACGTTCACGATTAAAGCTACGAAGTAGATCTCTCCCGTGTGCGGCATTCTCGATAGCATTTTCATGAAACAAAAAAGAGTCGATAATGAGTTCTGCGAGGGCTTCTTCTTGTGAGATTGAGAGAGAATTTGCAGCAAAATTCTATAAAATTTTGTGTTTTTAAATGATTAATATAAGTACTTTTGTATATTTATGATTAATAGTGAAATTTTTTTATGGTATGACTCCATGATTTTTTTCCGTTCTCATGTTTTTCTATATAAATCATGATGTAATTTTCTTAGATTACTTTGTTATGCTTTTATTCGATTTCTTTTTATTCTCAATTTCTCAAACTGGTGTGATCCTATTTCGCAATGTGGTTTTTATTTCTAATTGATTAAAGCCTATAGTGTATATCTACATCACAACACCGTTAACTTTAGGCAGCATGAACATTAAGAGTTTTTGAATAGAGATAATTAGAAAACATCACACATTAGATTGATGCTTCTTAGGCTCACTTGTCTTAACACCCAACAATCCTCAAATAAATAAATCAGGCATTTTTTTTTATTATTCCGTAAAACAATCTTATCAATTACAAAAGAAAAAAAAACTAATGATTGTCAAAAGAACGTTGGCCCATTAGGTGTTTAATCACAATGAAATTAAAAAAGCTTCTTTTATAAAAAAAATGCATGCAACTAACGGCAGGATTAAAAATACAGAAAAGACGGCACATTCTCCATTATAAAAAAGAAAGGACGACTACTCCAAAAGTTGGAAAAAATTAGGCAGTAATTTAGAAGAAGTAATTCCAAAGCACTCAAGCTCTAGGAGTCTATGGTCAGAACCTGAAGAAGAACTCGCGCAGGCTTGAACGGAATCTCCACCTGCTTCGGCGCAGAATTCTCCCAATCAATAATCTTCTCCACATCCTTTCCCGACACCTGAAACTCGTCACAATTCCTGATCGCTGACTCCAGCAGAATTTTTATTGAGTACGGCAGCCGATCTGCATCCAATACTGCCGTTAAAGAAACAGAAGAGTACATGTCCACCCCACTGAAAGCTAAACTCATATCAACCACTTCTTTAAAAATTTAAATATTATATTTATTGAAACAAAACTTTTAATTAAAAAATAAAAAGAAGTGTGGCCAAGATGAAATGAATTCAGTTGTGCTACGCATAGTTGAAGGAGCGTTCTTCCTAACTAAAAACCGAACCTATCACACCCAAACATAAATATTGCACTGCAGAACTCACCGATCCTTGGATCATTGAGCGCGGGGAGACTGTAGTACTTCCCAAACTCCCCGCCACCGGGTTTAACCAGCGGCGTCAGGATACCCTCGTACGAGTTACGCGTAGCTGCCGATCAGAACAAAGATCAAAACTGAGACTAACCCGAGTGAAGAAAAGATATGTGGCTTTTTACCCGTTGTTGCGAAGCGGCGCTCAAATCGATCGGCTACAGCGGCGGAAGATCGAACAACTGCACGGTGGCTGAGGGGCGATCTCCAATCGTGACAGTGATGCACGGCCGCCGGGGAAAAGTGGGAAGGGG
>NW_018164743.1:542845-543771 GCF_001263595.1 Phalaenopsis equestris
AAAGGAAATGGGGGCGGTAGCCGTTCGCTGCCGCGGAGAGGGATGATGATAGGCGAGATTGAGATCTCGTGACCGCCGCAGCGAACGGCGCCATGTTTTCTTCCTCCGATGATGGATTGGTGAAAATACTGAAGGGAGAGCCAGAGAGAGAGAGAGAGAGAGAGACAGAGAGGGCAGGGAATCGGAGTTGATTGGAAGGAAGGAGACGCGTGGATGGCGCGCGCCGTGCGTTAGATGGAAACACCTGGAAGGTCAATTGAACCGCCCTCGTGCGTTTGTTTTCTCCATCCTATAAATCATATTGATTATGAACAAATTAAAATTTAATTATAAATAAATATCATGAATTATTTGTCTTATTTGTATAATATCAATTTAATTTTAACAATCATTTCTTTATTTCAATCCTATATATATATATTCAAAATCCTCTATATATATATATAATATGAGAATCTCGAAGCACATTAGCACTGAAAGCCCAAAATATTTAACTACATATACCCATAAAGTGCTTCGATAAGATGAGTCATTTGGCATCAAACATAGCTCGATCTAAGTCCAAGCAAGTTCGAATCATGCACTTAAAATGTAGCAATAATCTTTGAGATATATTTAGGGATCAAATGATCTCCAAATCTGATAAGTTTACAGTCAAATCAATGATCTCGACGAGACAAATCCAACAAGACGGAGATCACATAATTTTGATATCCTAAGGCACTCAAATGCCCCTAGCATATCATCCAATTGAGGGAAATACTTTGCGTAGTTTCATGAAGTGAACCAGATTCTAACAATATTTACGAATGATGACAACCCCAAAATCTATAAATTGAGCCCACTCTCTTGATATGTGGAGGAAGAGAAGGCTGGAGGAGCTCCAAGCTCTTATAGGTTCTCGAGCTTCACCACCATCGTCGTGT
>NW_018164743.1:543781-570659 GCF_001263595.1 Phalaenopsis equestris
TAGTCGCAATCGTCAAACCACTGCTACCCAACCACAACAGTCATCTCGATCAGACTTCTATCATTGGGCCTCCATCATTATTGGACATCACTACCCAACCACCACCTTCATCACTATCAATCTGTTGTCATCATCGAGTCATCACCATTGCTTGACCATCGTTGCACGACCATCACCATTGTTTGACCATTGTTGTCGGTCATCATCATTGTTTGATCACCATTGCTCGGCCATCATCATCTTCGTTGTCAAACCACCATCATCGAGGCACCACCACCGTCAAACCACTGTTACCTGACCTCTACTATCGTTACCTTTAATTCGTCTGAATCGTCAAACCACCACTGCTCGACCACCACTATCGATGTTATCAGACCTCCACCATCGGGCCGCAGCCAATGTCAGACTATTGTTGTTATGTCACCACCGTCACAACAACTGGACCACCATCATCTAGCCTCCACTACCGCCAAACTACCACTTTTTAGCCTCCATCATTATTGTCATTGAACTGCCGCCGTCGAGTTACTGCCACCAGTGGACCACCATTGTCAGAGCATCATCATCTTCGTCATTGGACCACCATTGCCCGAGCATCATCATCTTCGTCATTGGACCACATCTACTTAGCCTCCATATTCGCTGCTAGCTAACCACTATCATCGGATCGTTTCCATTGTCTAACCACCAATATTTGTCCATCAGTGTCACTGTCACCAGACTACCATCGCACCTGTGACACTTACATTAAATTTTCTGGCACACAACCTCAACTGTCGATCCTCCTCCACAACAACAAGCTCACCACAACTTTTCTAACATATTCCACCACCCTTCCAACGGAAGTTACGTCGATAACTTTCATTTTTGTAATATTATTTCTGGTCATTCCATGGTTAATAAAATCTTGTAGCCTACATTGGCATGGTAAAATCGTTTCAACTAGGTTTTGCCCTGATTGTTTTTTTCCCTTTAGGATTTTCCACGCAAAAAAACCCCGATGTCGACTCTACTAACTCTAGTTTTATATGTGCTCTAGATTTTCATAAAATGCTAAGATATTAATATATCTTCATTGTCAATAATTCTCTAGTTTACAGCAACTTGGTGTCATATGTGGGAAATTATTCATACCCTTACTGAATTTGTGTCAATCACTAGAAGGCCAACAAATGTAATACTGGCAATAACGAAGCCTCCAACTCTAGTGCTCACCATTCAAAGGGACAACCTTAGAGATTGGGGCATCAAGCATATGTTTTTTCTTTCCCCAATAAATATTGTCCAGCTGGCGAAGACGCTTCAGGTCTGTCTTTTGAGGGCAGGTGCTTAGGATAGAGGAGTCCAATAATGAGATGCTTTAGCTCCTATGTAAGGTGTGACAATCAGTAATGAGGGGCATCAAGCTTAAGCTTTTTCTTTCCCCAACAAATATTGTCCAACTGAAGAAGATGTTTTGGGTCTGTCTTTAGAGGGCGG
The DNA here is from genome assembly GCF_001263595.1 of Phalaenopsis equestris. Classification (NCBI taxonomy): domain Eukaryota; kingdom Viridiplantae; phylum Streptophyta; class Magnoliopsida; order Asparagales; family Orchidaceae; genus Phalaenopsis; species Phalaenopsis equestris. The sequence continues at coordinate 545,261 of NW_018164743.1, forward strand.
GTGCTTAGAATGGAGGAGTCCAAGAATGAGATGCTTTAGCTCCTATGTAAGGTTTCACAATCAAAAGCGACATAATTAAATGAGGTTTGCATGTTGTGAGATCAATCATCAATGGTGAATGAATCGCTTAAGAATTCCTGTATGAGGCCCCCTTCCCCTAATGACATAATTTCTTCTTGTCAGGCCAATATGCCGACCTCTTTTATATTGTTAGTTTTCGTCATTAATTGTACAAGCTTTCTTGCATGCAACCCTCTGATGCTCAAAAGAACTTGGCATAACACTTCCCTGCTAATTCTCCTCATAATATAACCCTGGGTGAGATTGTTTGCACACCTTTCTACTCTAATAAGAATAACCTTTTCAGTATATGTCCTCTTCAAAATCCTCGTTCTAGGCCAGCATCACTTGTAAACGCAAAGGAAGAAAAAGAAAGATCGAAAATGGAAAAAAAATTAAGTAGAAGTGAAAAATAGTATCTATGAAAATATTTATATAGAAAAATCTACCTAATATAAATTGGTGAAAAGCAGTTCAAAAAGAAATCAGATCATACTTGACCCAAGAAAATATACATGAAAGATTCTATAGAAAGACCTTCATAACTAAACCAGAATATAAAATAAAATTTGTTTTGTGTTAGGTTCAAAGAGACATTCCACAATGACGTATCCTCGTGATCAATTACAACCTGGAAAAATCACATGAAAACTCAAAATAAAATTTGTAGTATTTGCTTAGTAAGTCATGAAACATAGGTAGCTAATGTGATTTTTTACAGTCTCTATAGGGGAAACCTTACTTCTTAAGGGAGAAACCAGATCACTAAGCAGAGGATGAATCATCGTAACCTGATGACTAGTTGTAGCATGATAGAGAGTGTCTACAAAAAGAACCTAATAAGGCTCGATAAAAGAGATGAATGTTCCTAGAAGGGATAGATCAACAGTTAGGTCGAAGAAAAGCCTATATTGAGAGTGATAGTATAGTTGGGGCTCCATTGACACATTCTCCTAGATTATTGGAACCCTAGATCTACTAAGCCATAAAGGTATAACGAAGAAGAGATTTGATTACCAGCCGACCGACCGACGGACCGACCACCCTCCAGTGGACGACCGACCAAGCACAATCCTTTAGTATACTACTGTCTGACTGACCAACCACGACCATTCATGGGACGACCGAGCAACATAACGATTGAGCGCCCACCACCCGCTAAGGGATGACTGACTGACCAGTTGACCACCCATAGTCCGTTTACCACCTCGACTAGGCATCCAACTGACCTTCCCCACCCAGCCTATAAGCATACCAAAGGGCTATCAAATTCCCAAATGTCAAGCCGTCAAAGGATTGCCGACCGATAGACTCGGACATGCAAAAATATTAGAATGCTCTGCACAACCCCCTCTCAAGTAGGTTTAAGAATGCAATTTTTATGTACGGTTCTTCTATCTTCTACAAATTATAAGATATTTTTTATGTTTTAGGGTCAACTTTTGGATCCTTGTTTCTCTCGACCCCTCTCATGTAGGGAGAAATCTCTCTTTGTATCAATTAGCTCCTACATTCAAATATATAAAAGAGGTCAAAGAACACGGGAATATCCCATTTTAACCCTCAGGCTAAGTCCTCGTGCTATCTCTCTCTTCCTCCCCTCCTCTCTTTCCTTCTCTCAATGTTTCTCCATTTTAGTTACCAACGCTCTATCCTATTAGTGTGATTCACAAGACAAATTTAGATTTAACATCATGAAAGCTACAGTGAGCGTGGCCCATGTCACAATAAGAAGAAGAGTTCACCAAAGAGGTGAAGATCCTACACAGAGGCATTCCAAACATAAGACGCCAAAAAAAAATTTCTATTAATGCTTGAAGCATCTGAAAACCCATCTCTAAAATCGACATACAAAGAGCTTGGGAGATGGTTCCCTGCCAGTAGCAACAAACTCCGTGAATGGTATGATGCAAATCCCCCAGTAGCGAGTCTCGACGATTACCCCTCTGAAGGCAACGATGATATATGCTTATGACATGATGAAATGTGCGGCTCAACTGAGGTGACAATACGATCGAGCAAATGGGATGGACGAGGAGTAAAACTTAAGCCGGGGTGATATCATATCCAAAAACTGACCAATGGTCCTCCTAGTGACCAGGTTCTCAATGAATACAGTCGATCTAAAACTCTCAATAAAGAACATAGAAGCCATCCAAAATAGGATGCAACGAATTTCTGAATACCAAGAGAGTATAGCTGATGCATTATTGTGACCACATTTTTTATATTTACAGTCTCTTATTCTTATCACAGCTTCGCTTCCAAGAAGTAAGAGACTCAGGGGGTGTGTATAAAAATCAAATGTTCCGCTGAGCTTAAGGAGATTTGATGACCGACCGCCACACTCCAGTGAATGATTGATTGAGCATGACCCTCCAGTGAATGATGGATCGACCACCGCCATTCAGGGGACGACTGGCGATCGAGTTCCTACCACTCTCCAGAGGGATGCCCGATTAACCGACTGACTAGTCTACCACTAGGGCTATAAACGAGCCGAGCTTGAGCGAGCTTAGGCTTGACTCATGTTCGGCTCATTCGAAATAACTCGTGTTCGAAATTGGCTCGTGAGCAGTGTGTTTGTGCTCGACTCGATTTAAGTATTTGTGTTCGTGTTCGGCTCGAAATTGACTCGTTAAAATTAAATTGAAAAAAATAGATGTAAAGTGTGAGATTCGAACATGGACCAAATGCATACTAAATAAGACACTAACCACATTACCACATGAGATGTTATGATTTAAAGTTAGATATAATATATATAATATATTATTACATAAATAATATATGTAATATATTATTATATAAATAGTTATATAATTTTTTTTATTTCGAGCTAAAACGAGACGAACCCGAGCTAACAAAGAGCTGTTCGTGTCCGCGCGTTTATAATTCGAGCTTTAAAAACTTGTTCTTGTTCAGCTCGTTTACTTAACAAACGAGCCGAACACGAGCTGTTCGCGAACAACGAGCTTTTTTGACAGCCCTATCTACCACCTAGAGTCAGCCGACCAGCCCACCTACTGACAACCTTGGGCAAGCAATCAACATATCAGCTAAGCTCCTCGGCCAGTCGACCAGCTGACCGAGCGATTAGAGGGCTACCAAAAGCTTGAATGTAGACCATCGATCGAAAGGCTGCCGAGTGACAAACTCGGACATGCAAAAAATTAGAATGTCTTGCACAACCCCCTCTTAAGTATGAGTAAGAAAGTAATTTTTATGTGCGATTTTTTTTTTCTTCTATAAATAGGATGACATTTATGTTTTAGGTCTTGTTTTTGGATCATTCTCTCTTTTGACCTCTCTCATGTAAGGAGAACTCTCTTCCATTCTTAATGTGACAACTACATTAAAATATATAAAATGGGTCAAAGAGCTCGGGAATACACAAGAAGTAAGTGGTATATATGCAATGTTCATATTTCAAAACTCAAGCAAATCAATTGCTAATTTTTTTAAAAAATAAAAATAAAATACAAATTATAATAAAGGCCTCACAAAACATGAAGTTATTGCCTAAATTTATGATTGCCCCTTTCCTTATGCTTAAACAATTTAAATTAGCTGTATTCCAACACAAAGTAATTATTTTTAATTTGAGTTTTTCCCTCACATCTTCCCTATTTTATAATTAATTAATTCCTCTCAGCCTTAGTTAGACGCTGCGCAGCAAATTTCTTTTAAAAGTCATGTTGGTCTCACCAAAGAAGTTTAGTCGTGATCTGAAATGGAAAAAAATCGTCATCCTGCGAAATAACTTTGGGAGACGTTCATCTCCCACCAGTCCAACAAGCAAAATTTTTTCAGATACCACTTGAAAATATGTTTGTGTGTCGTGGAATGGATTTTTCAAACCCCTCTTTCTCAATTTTTTTTTGTGTGTAATTTTTATTTGTTTGGTACTTCTTATTATCGGCTGATGAAATATCCACAATTTGATATATAATAGATTTTCAATCCCTTCATATAGATAGACAAATTATAACCTCTATAGTAAATGAAATATACTTAATTGTGATCAATCAAATATTGCAAAGTCTCGGTTTTCACTGTCGTTTAGAATTGAAATATAATGTGGTTTCTGTCTATACCTGTACTATAATATCGGATTGTGGGGAAGGTCGGAATTAGAAATTGATAGAAAAGCAAGAATATGGGTCAGTGTAAGTACAAAAAAAAAAAAATATTTACTCTAATAAGCTATTGAATAAACTGAACATACCGGTACAAAAGGAATTCTTGTGCAAATTACAGGACATTTTTACGAAAAAGAGAATACACGTGTCGTATGGATTTGCGAAGGCAGGTTTCCCCCTACAAATAATTCGTGCTAAAATTGATTATTGTTGTCATACAATTAGAAGTATCTATGAAATTTTAGATATCAAAATTTATGGATGTTCATTTCAATCAAACCAAACTACCATCTTCTAAAACAAAATCTTGTCCTGTGGCCGTTATAAAATCAGGATTGCAGGTGCTTATTAAACGGCCCACTCAAAATAGGCCGAAGGCAAAAATTGTTTTTTATGTCCACTAAGGGCCCATCAATAAACTTGCCTAGAAGGCTAAAGAAGCAACATTTAAACTGTGAAACTGAATCAAACCAGCTGAGGGAATCAACCAAATCGAATTGAAGAGCAAAAATTATGAGCTTTAGAAAATACAGCATGTCCTTGTAGGATTATCATAGAAATAAATTAAAATTTTGGCTTCATTTTTGTATGTGCAGTGACACCAAGGCCATATTATAGATTATGATTCAGTAAAAAAAAAACAAAAAAAAAAAGAAAAAAAAAAAGAAGAGAAAATAGAGATGAGGTTGGAAAAATTCTTTTTATTGATATTAAGTTTAGTGGATTTGAATGATTCCAAGAACTAGTGAGTTGAATTGAGCCAAAAAAGGCATGTTTAGTAGGAAATAATAGAGTAAGGTAGAAGTTATGTGGGAAAATTCCCTAAAAGACTTCCTCGGTGAGAATTACTAATCAACTTTGCAAATACATTGGATAAGTAATTGTTCTATGCATGATTTATCTACTTCATGAGTTCGTAAAGATATGTTTTGTGGCGAAAAATTGAGGGCTAAACATGTCTAGCATTTAGGTTGATTTGTGGTTGAGGCCTAGTAGTGAGTTGGTTCACAATTAAGAATTCATCAAGCCGAGTTTAGGTTCAAATTACAATTTGTTTAATCTAACCAGATAAATATAGACATATGCAAACTTCCCGATTCTTGTGTCACTTTCTATAAGTTGAGAAGAACATTAGAATGAGTTTAGAATACAATTTAGCTTAGGGGATTGGGCTTGCTAGATACATAAATTGTTCAAAATTTGACAAGTGGAAGGCATAATCATCTGAAGCTTTTAAGTACAAGCCTTAGAGTTCATTTCAACATTTGTAACTAATCATTTGATTGTTGCTCTTTTATTAATCAGTTTCTTATGAATCATTTTTGTTCATAAATATATAGAGAATTAATCTCATTCACGTTGACATTTATGAAAAACTATTGAAAAGATTCATAAAATTAGTGCATGTAAAGATGTAGTATTTGTACAAGGGTCTAAATCCTATGAGATGACACAATTAAAGAAGGTTGTGCTTTAAATTAATTCTTATGAATTACAATAAAAGACCAACCATAACCAATATACTCCATAGATACATAACTTCAAGTCTTTAACATAATGAATAATAAATTTAAAAAGTATTAAAAACACTTTGATTGAAAGATCCTAATAACATATGTGAAGTTATATTATCCAAGGGAATCAAATAAATGTAGGGGTTAGAAAGACATACAAACATATTAATAAGTTGAAAAAATGGTTATTTTAAGGGAGAGTAAAATTTTCTAATATCTATTTTTTTTTTAAAAAAATGGGCAAAAAGAATATAACACAAATATAGAGAAATGACAAACTCTAATTGTGGGAACAATTGATACCTTTGAACATAACCTGATTTCACCCATATTACAAGATATTTATTACAAATTTAACAGGCGAAAAACATCCATTTTTCTTTTGGAATTTTGATTGAACGAAATAATAAACCCATCTTCGTTCAATTACATATTACCTTGATCTCATGGCCTTGATTGTAAGTCAAAACTCTCAAACACTAGTCGTGATAGAACAAAAAATCATCCCAAAAAATTTGACCTAACCAATTCTAATGAGATCTTGATCGGCAAAAGAAAAGTTTTCCATTAAAGAGCCTTTTTATTTGGCCATAATGGGAGCATGATGATCTAGCATGGATCATTGTACATTTGTGGTTGATCTAGGGAACTAAAGAATTAAACATGATCCCCATGTGAAGTTCAGATCCAGTAATCAAGCTTAAACCCCCAACAATATAAATCATATATTACTTTGTCAAGTATTGTGTGCTTGATTCCAGTGTTTTGAACATAGACACCAAAGCCCTCCCCTAGATAAGTAAGATAGAAGTTGTGATACTATAGCCATGAAGGCAAGTTCAAGAACCATTCGATGATCCCTTTTCTATCTTGATAAATTCTATTGTACATCAATGATCTTTATGTATGAATATCCATATATATCTTCAAACCTGATAACGATCAACACATTTTGAAGTGCATTCAATTGAATACACAGAATTTAAATTTAGTAGTTGAGATATTAACAAAGTTATAACAATTGGTGATCAAATCATTAAAAGGACTAAACATTTTAGATAGCTCGAACAATGTTAATTGCTTAAAAATTGATTGATTTGAATTTTGCTCGGATAAAGAAACTGAAATAAACAAGATGAGCTATGAGCCAACATTTTGACCCAAGTTTGGGTAGAAAGCAGAATATTAATAGCCAACTGCTATTAGAACTATCAAAGATAAATAATCGGTCAGAAATTGATCCAAATTTTTGCTCATAGTTTATCTGCCACTTTCACGAGTTTATTTCTTTAACATTTTCTTTCCAAGTGTAAAACTACTAATCCACCTAACTATTCTTGTCTCAAGGACTTTTACTAGATTACTTGCACACCTCTAAACATATTCTGAGAAAGAAATACTTCATATAATATGAGAATGATCACTCATCCTCTAATGGAAAATCGAATTTCCATTACCAAAATGGAAATTCACTTCGACAATGAAAATTAATTTCCTATTAAAGGAAACAATGGACACTCTTACATTATATGAATTATTTTTTACTTAGAATATGTTTAGATCTGTGCAAATAATTTTTACAGTTGAAAACAAAACACGAAATATGTATATTTGTGAAATGATTGGTGTTGTACAGTGACAGACAACATTATAGAAACATGTTTTAATGGATTTAATCAATAAATTTAACTTAAATCCAACCAAACACAAAAAAAAAACTAAATATAATTGATTACGTTATGATGTTGTTTGTCGAATCAATGTTAGACAGATTAACGATCTCCAATATACCTAACATCAATATGATATTAAACGATCCAATCTTGAGCCGAGTGAAGGCCAACTCGAAAGAAATTCGTTCCAAACTTTGGCTCATAGCTCGACGCGTTATGTGAGAGCCAAAGTTCAAACTTAGTAAATTTTGAGCCGATATGATGTTGATCAAGTAGATTTTTGAGCCAGCTTGAATTGTAAACGAGTTAATTTGAATGCAATTTTTGGCCCGTGAGCCAGATCGGTTTGAGTTGAATTCGTCTTGGCTCTCCTGGCTAGTCCACTAGCGAAAAATGCAATTTTTTGTGTGAAAAGAGGGATCTAAACCCATGCCACCACGCTTAAGCAAAAAATCCCTCACCAACCTATCTAGAAATATATTATGCATGTAAAACTAAAAGTTTAGGTGTTAATTATGTAAATAAATAAGAATTTATTTTGATTCTGATCTGAGTCGAGGACGGATTGAAATAAATTTGATACTTTAATTTAGCTTATAGATTGCCTCAAATGGTTCGATTTGAGCTAAAATTCGATCTGATTTTGAAGCTATTTACTTTTTTTCGAGCCAATTTCACAGCCCTAGGTGCGAGCAAGCTTACCTCCTTCACTGCTTTCCCGAAACAAGCGCAGGAAGTGCAGGAAGAATGGCTCGAGCAACCTTACTTTCCTCGCAGGTTTCAGGCAAGAGTGGAGCAAAATGATGAAAAATATGACAATTTTGGTGGTCTCTGTAAGCCGCGATCTCGTAGTGTCTTCCCAGCTAGCTCAAATGGCAAATGAATAGGGATTAAAAAAAACTCATGGAAAAAATGGGAGAGGTGTGAGGTATGTCCAAAACGAGCGAAGAGGAAGAATGGTGAGAACAAGCATACATTATTCAATGGTTTTGATGGTCTCTATATGCCGCAATCCCGTCGATGTCCTAGCGACAATGGCGGCAAGTCGCGACCGTGATAGGAGGAACGAGTCGGAGTCGCCATCTGGAGAGCGAGAGGAGGAGTTTAGTCATGACTGAGAGAGGATGAGGGAAGCAAAAGGGATTTAGGGTAAAATCGGCATAGGAGGGTGCTGGAGCGGGCGGGATTTAGGGAGAAATTGGGAGAGGGAAGGAGGCGCAGAAGAAAGAAAGAATTGGGGGTCGGTGATATTGATGTTTTTCAACAGCTTACGATACTACTACTGTCGGTTTTATTTCAAACTATTACTGACGGTATATAATGCCACTAAGTATAAATAAACCGTTAGAACTATTTTCAGTTAAAAGTAACGGGTCCGGGAGTAGATAAATCGTAAGAAATTAACAAATTAATTATCCGATGATAAATCGTGAGAAATTTACACGATATTTATGATGCACACAAAGTTGTCTGTTATGCTATCAATTATAACAACTTTTCTTGTAATTATATTATGCATTTGTGGCGAAAATTTTATGTTCTATAAATTATACAAGTGGTCAATAACATTGATCACACCACACTGTAAAATGATGGACATAATATTTTCGCATGTTACCAAAATGAAAGTTGAGATTTTAGTAAAGTAGTGGCATAATTTGCTATGGTAAGTATACAAACAATTATCCTTTTCCTAATTCATAATGCCCATAATATATATATATATAATTTCTTATAATGCTCATTTCATATATATATATAATACTTGGAAACATTGATTTAAAAGGATATGGATTTAGATTCATCTGGCAACATGTTTATAGTATTAATTTCTTATAATGCTCATTTCATATATATATAATACTTGGAAACATTGATTTAAAAGGATATGGATTTAGATTCATCTTGGCAACATGTTGATAGTATTAATTTCTTATAATGCTCATTTCTCAACTTTTAAATTTTGACTTCACCACTAATTAATATAGACGTAGTTATAAGAACTTCATTAATATGATGTTGAAAACTATAGGAGAGATTATTAGGTGAGTTCAAGGCACCTAGAATTAGGTGGAAAAATATAAATTAATCTATACTTTATATCACATGTCAGCATATAAAATATCTATAAAACATTTTATACATCATATAAATAGCAAATATATTTAAATATTTTATATCACATGTTTAAAATTTGGCTAATTTCTTCTTTTTTTTTTTCTTAGCATTTTGAGCCATTATTAAGAGGCATTATTTATTAAAATGAGCTCATGTTCATCTTCTAATTGGTTCTTGTATACAAAAGTCTCTTTAGTTGACAAATTCAAGGCTTCAAGAGTAAAAAATAGGGTAAAAATTGGATGATGATGATGGTGCATGGCATCTGCAATAGCTGTTAAGAATTCATAGATATTACTCAAGTTAGGCATAGAGTCCCCATCATATCTCTCTACTTTTTTCTTATAATATTTCCATATTTAATTAGTTTCATGATATAGCACATGAATAAAAAAATCATAATGGAAAAAGTCTAACAGAGAGATCTATTAATTACTCTCTAACCAAAGAAAAAAAGGAAAACCAATAAATTAGGCCATGCAAAGCTAAACTTGCCTTGTTTAATAAATTTGTGTGTTAATCTATTGCAAGATTCTCACTCATGTATTAATTGGGAAAAATATTATGAGCATTTGATGTTTTTTTAATGGAGTATTAATTAGGCATGTTTTCGAAAGAAAGAAATTTTATCAAAAATAAAAAAACAATATGTATAGCAAAATATTCTAAGGGTAAACTTATCTAGTCAAACATAAAGATAATCATCAATATTTACTTGAGGTAAACTCACTAGTTGAGCTTAATGTGAAGCTCTAAGTGAACTTGTTAACCAAGCTCACAAAGAGTTCATGATAAATTTATGACAGACTTGTCAGGTTGTCCCAAATCAAGAATAGTAGCCTAAGCTAAAAAGTCATCCAGTGACCTCTTCAAGGTCATGGGATATCTTTTCCCAACAAATTTAAGTTCATATCTAGGCCACATCTCCTCTATATTTTATTATGATTAACAAATATGTCTCACTTTGTAGTTTTTCTTATTCAAAGTAATTACATAGTTTTTTCTATAACATTAAAATCTCATCCTTGACCCATCAAAATGGGATCACAAGAAGAGCTTAGAATATACTATTGGCATCAATTTTCGATATCACGAGTGTAAGGTATCCACGTGCATGACTCATGGTGGTCTACAATTTTTTTGTGGCATCCGATAGCTCAAGAAACTCATCTGGGACCTTCTGGCACTTGTTCGGGGCAAATAGCTAGGTACGGTGGAAATTCAGCCATACCCAGGAAAATTCCCTCCGAGAGGCCCATTTGGGATGTGAGACATGTTTGGTGTCTAATATAATGATCAGAAGTGACCACACATCCATTGAGAGCCTCCCACGACCATGGGAAGTTATAGAGTCCACCTATGCACACTACAGAAAAAATTAGGATTTGGAACACTCTACTAATGCCACGAATTAGGACGATTCCTTACAGTGATTTCCCCAACATATGACCGGTCAAAATACTCCAATGCAAGGCTATGGAATTAAATTTCACTTACATGAAGTCCTTCGTAGCTTTTAGAATGAAAACATGCTTCGTCGGACGCTCTCGGTGAAAATCAGGGTTTCGGGCTAGACGACGCCCATCACTGACCCTAGGGGCCCACATGCCCAAAATACCTTTCCAGTCCATCTAGTTGGAGCCCTCGGAGGTCTAGCACCTAATTGAGACATTTAGACTCAAGCCTGATGCCTAGGCACCGAAGACCGGGCACCTAAGTGCCCAAAATAGGCAAAAACTTCCCATTTTTCTGAGAGCATGAGCTCTAGCGCCGCCTTGGCTCTTCCTAGGTGCCCAGACTGGCACATTGGCGCCCAAGTACGTGGTGCTTATGCCCTAGTCTGATTTTAGTTGCAAATTTTGCAGATTCGAGCTCCACTTCGACTCCCGAAGCCGTAACTTTTGCAAAAATCTCTTGATGAGTCTAGAGAGTGATGCAAAAGGGCCCTTTTGCTCTCATTTCATAAATTTCTTGGGCATCTTTTGGGGGACTTTTGATCATTTTAGGGGAGGAGTTGGCTTCTTAAATGAGCTAGCCATCCTTATTCAAGGCCTCGATCACCATTTTATGCATGTGAGAGTGAAAGCGAGCTTTTGGAGAGTGTGGTAAGGCTTCTTCCTAGGAGAGCTAGAGTTTTTTCTCCTCCTCCACTTCTTCTTCTTCATTTTTCAGCTCCGTCTTCTTCTCAATGGAGATCTTCTTCTTTCTTGAGGGCTTGGAACCTTAGGGGGTTTTCTTGAAGGAAGAAAGCTAGATTTTGGTCATTTCCCATCCTATTCTTCTTGTGGGTTGTTCTTCATCCTCTCTAGTGAAGCTTCTGAGCAGCACGACTAGGAAAGCATCATCCTAGCTCAAAGAAGGCAACTCTGGCAAAGTCAGGTGAACTCCGACGATCTCTACAGTGAGTAGAGCTCCTTCATAGCATTGGGAAGGACTTGTGGGCTTCTCTCTAACCTTCTAGGAGAGATTCTTCCTAAGCTCCAGTAGACATTGAGGGAACTCTACGGTGGTGAGATTCTCCCCTCCGACATTCCTTCCTTGGCTAGCTTTATGTCCTAATTACGGTAGGCGTACAAGTTTGATCGCTTACATGGAGTGCATGGCCAACACGATTACATACGTATGTGATGGATCGACACTTTCCATAGAGAAAGCCCTATGGTAGGATCTCATGTGTGGTCAAACAATCTTCATAGAGTTGAGTGAATCCCTTTGTTGTGAGCCCTAACACATATATTAATGGTTTCGAGTCCCTTTCTTCTCTTTCTTTGGATTTTCCATTTTTTCTTAGAGAAACTGGGAGGTTGGACTTCACAAAATGAGAGAAGCCTTTGAGCTAGCTCACTTTGCAAAGTTTTGAGGGGTTCATGAAATGGGAAAAGCTTTGTAGCTAGCCTGTTTTGCAACGTTGTGAAGGGTTCTCTCTCTGTAAAACTGGGGGAGAAACTCTTCACACACCTCGCCAAAGGAGGAGGTGACATTGACGCAAATCCAAGCATCAAAACCTAGGTTCCTAAGTGGGGATGTTAGCACGAGTACGGTTTGCTATCAAGCATGTTTGTTTTCCTTAGATTGTGTCGAGTGTGCTTTGCATGGATCTTCTTGCACTTGCATCACTTATGTTTCAATCAGTCCTTCAGGACCGATCGACATCACTTGTGCCTAGAATGGTCCTTCTGGACTGATCGACACCACGTATGCCTCAATCAGTCACCTTGAATTGATCGACACCGCTTGTGCTTTGATCGGTAAACCCCAAACTGATCTACACCACATGTGCCTCGATCGCTCACCTTGAACCGATCAACACCACTTGTGCCTAGATCGATCATCCCAGACCAATCGACAACACTTGTGCCTTGATCGTTTATCCCAAACCGATCAACACCACTTGTGTTTTGTCCGGTTGCTCCAGTTTAGTTGGCATAGTACTTTGATTTGACCAGTTATCCCCACCCAGTTTGTCAGACACTTGCACCATTGCATGTTGTGCATGCGTATGCATATGCTTTCCTACTTGCATGTTGCATCGCACCTTGAATGTGTTAGCTTGTATGATCATTGTCAATTGCTTGAGTTGCACTTCTCTTCGGGTCACTTCCTCATAGGTATACCATTTTTTGGCCACTACCAGCACAACATGCTCATTCTTTCGGGTCACTGCCTCATCGACATACTCTTTTAGGGCCGCTGCCACCACAATATGTTCATCACTTTGGGTTATTACCTTACTGGCATAACCTTTCCGGGCTGTTGCCGCCATGGTGTGCCATTCCTTTTCCCTCGGCATATCCTTTTCAAGCCACTGCCGCCACTGGATGCTCATCCCTTTTTGGGCTTTGCCTCCTTGGCATACCCTTTTCGGGTTGTTGCCTCCACGACATGCCCATCCCCTTTCGGGTCATTACCTCCTCTACGTTCCCTTTTCGTGTCACTATCTCCATGACATGCCCATCTCTTCCTGAGTCACTGCCTTTGCGACATATTGTATGTCACCACTTATGTCATTTGAGTGCATGCATCTGCATTTGCATGCTTGTATGGATAGTAAGCCCGACTCGATAGAAGAGTGACTCCCATGTTGGTCGCGATGTATTAACGAGCATTGCTTGTCGTGCTGACAATGGTGAGCAATGCGAGTTAAGTCATCGAGATTGACATTAGTATAACTGTGTTAAGGTTCCATGGGATCTAACTTGTGTCAATCCTGCATGTTATGGGTACATATTTATTGACCCTTATTTTAAAATAAAAGGAAATATATTTTTATACTTACTACACTCTCAATATTTTAAAACTATGCGTATAACAAAATAGGTCATATGTAAGGCCAACCTTTCTATAAAAGAATGGTTAGAGGTTATGATACGATCCCCCCAACCACCGTCATGTGCATAACCACTCGAGCCTGCATTGTAAGGCAAATGCGCTTTGGCGGGATCGAACCTGTGACCCCAGGAAACTTAAGTAAGGCTGCACTACCAAAGAGTCACGGCGAGTGGCGCACACACACACACACACAATATATATATATATATATATATAATATATATATATATATATATAATTTTGTTCTTAAAATTTTGAATTGTTAGTCTGTCTAATCATCATCTTAAAATTCTATTTTCCAAATAATTCATTGACTTGAATCGTCGAAATGGTTCAGAGAGGAGCAAAGATCAGAAAAAGAGGGAAATGAGATAAAAATTTGGCACACAAATTTTAAAAAAAATCATGGAAAGCAGATTTGTGATAAATCTTGTGCGATAGATCAAGAGTGTACATCCAAACAAGATCAGATCGAGACACCTTGCATCGAATATCCACGAAAGAATACCTATATAAGCTACCCATAAGTAGAGAACCAAATTTATATTTGTCTTGGGTTCAAGAGAACTCTCAAAGGGATGTATCCCATTTGTTTAATTACATCTTGGGGATGCCTAAGAATAATCTCGATTAAAGAAATTCTACTTATATTTGAATCATGAATAGTAAAGGGTGCAAAAAGGATGATTATCGCACATGAGAATCTCAACATTTTCAAAGCTCACGCCGAACATAGAAGCAGAGAGTAAATCACTCAAGATCCCATATGCATAGCGGCTTATTGTCAGTTAAGGCCTATGAAATAACCAAGTCAACCCATAGAGTCCACACTATGCTTTCAAGCCTAACCAGGCCATAAGGGAAGAGGGTGAATCATGATATTCCAAATAGGCAGCGGCTTGTCCACAATTGGGGACTATGAAATGACATCGATGAAGAATCAAAAGGAGTGAAAGAACTCAAAGTGGGAAATCAAAAGAAGGGTCGAGTAATCCTAATTGAGCATAGATAGCCAAGTCAGGATACCACTGATTTGTCATCCTAAGCTATTAGGACCCTAAGTTTATCTGGTCGTGAAGGTAGTCTACCCAACTCGACTAGAACCTCCTTATTAGAAATCAGTGAATCACATCATCCAAGGGAACCTTGGTAGTCCTAAGCCCAAGAGAAGGAAATTTTATGACCCTCTGTAGGTAGAACAGGTAGATGTGGGACTTATACATGTCAAATTTGTGAGGAAGCTGCTGGGGTGGAGAAAGAAGAGAGGTACGACCAATGCAAGATGCTCTCACAAAGGACTTTTTCCCTATCTAAGTCAGGGAGGCCGCTAACACCCTAAATACACTAGATAATCACCTAAGTAAAAAATCTATGTTGGGCAGTTGGGTTGAAGAAGTACAGGTACTTTTCTTCAAGGCATGCAATATGATGCATTTATCTAAAATCCTAAGCATGGAGACCCTATTAGATATGACTTGGGTTATGCCCATGCTATGGGCATATATCTAATAAACTTGAGTTCAGTTTTAAGTTGGATTATGGCAGCATAAAGAAAAAGTTTTGAGGGTTTAGTTGAGGCGCCCACTCGTTAGTTTTAATTAAGATAGTAACCGACGATTTACTGCTTCTATAAGTCTAAATAAACTGTCATAAATGTTTTATCTTAAAAATCGATGGCTTGGGGAGCAGTAATACCATAGAAAAATTTAAAGATTGAGTATTTATCGCCAAGCTGCAGGAAATTGAACCAATATTTGCGAAGTAAAATAAGTCGT
Source organism: Phalaenopsis equestris (assembly GCF_001263595.1). Taxonomy (NCBI): domain Eukaryota; kingdom Viridiplantae; phylum Streptophyta; class Magnoliopsida; order Asparagales; family Orchidaceae; genus Phalaenopsis; species Phalaenopsis equestris. The sequence goes on from NW_018164743.1 coordinate 560,872, forward strand.
AGGTATTGTCGTCGCTTATAACGTCGTTTCTTGTATTGAAATATCAGATTTTAAAATTCATCTTAATTATATTGAGGAAGGAAATACTTTAGTAGATATTGTTGGTGCATATGAAGAAGTTAGTTATAATGTGAGGATATGGATGAGGAAATTGTAAGTTTAATCTACTCACCCATCAGATAAATCAAAATAAGATTGAGACTTGTAGGTTTTATCTTTTGCAATATATATTATGGTGTTTCTTGCTTTTTTTAATTCTATTGTTTTTTATTTTTAACTCTATTAATTTTTTACTTTTACTTCATTTATTTTCTGCTTTTATTTCCTTATTTTTTGTTTATAATTATCAATTTACTTTTTCTTATTACAGATGGTTTCAGATGGTAGCAATAACTCGAGTCCCTGGAATTCAGTTGTCTTTGCTAGCTTCTTTCGGAGGAAGAAATAGGTGGCTTCCGTACCTACCATGTAGACTAGCACCATTGTGATGGTCACCACTTCGATTTCCACAAAGGTGTCTATCAAGCCCTTTTCTCCATCTTCGATTATGTAGACGTAGAAGACCTCTATAGCTCCCACCATACACTAAAACCTTCATTCTCCTTCGAGCTAGGCCCCTTCAGTCTTGTCGAGCATGTTATGATGGGAACTGTATGTTATGATGGGAACTGTAGGACAAATGTATATAATTGTCAAACTAGATGCTCCAATGTAATCTACATTACCTTCGAGGACGAGTTTGCCAACAAATAATCTAACCTCAACAATCATATTAATGACCTACTCCACCACCTCCTCTATAACTGTGCTAGTAGGATTCTCAAGGAGTATTGTCTGTTTAGGTCGCTATTCAGCAGATATCTCTATAGAAAATTATCAAAAAAAAAAAAAAAAATTTGTCCCTTTAATCAAGACGACGAAACAAATCAGAAAAAAAAATGATATACATTTTGTCACTATAACTAAGCTCTAGGAGAAACAACAAGCTAGATTTCTTTCATTCATTCATGGGATCAAACATATGAACCCTTGTAACAACCTTTGGATCATCAATAGTCGACGTAGAAGTTGTCAACTTCTCTTCTGAAGCCACTCCGCTCATATCAATCCCAAGAATAAGAGCCACAATCACTAAACTTCCCACGAAATATCCTATAATGTAACATGTCTTTATTTTTTTCTCTTTTTGTAGCCCACCGAGGGCAAGATCGACACATTATAAGTGATACACGTAAGGCATAGGAAAAACTACCTTTAGGACCTAGAACTCCATCTCTCTTCACCCCATCAACCCATCTCACAAGGTCTCTTCTGAATGGTATGAATTCATGAACTATACAAGGCGCAACGTCCTAAAATGACTCGGCAATTACAAATATTTAATTAGTCGGACGCCGGAAATCAATTATAAATTACAAGGCAAAACATCACAAAATGCCTGATACAGCCGACTGTCATACAACAAGCGAAAATATTTTTTTATTCCTATCCAAATGACCAAACATCATACCACTTGAACTAATGCTCTTTGATTACTTTAAACAAAATTTCAAAAACTAGACTGCATCATATCATTTGTTTAATCTCTTATACAATCAAATCCGAATAAAATAATGTTCCTTTCCATTTCATCAACTAAAGTTAACGATGTATATGTAAGTACCGTTGACATCTCATTAAATATTGAGTTTATGAAATAATTAATATCAACCTAATTATAGAAAAATGTATCTGTACAACAGATGAAAATCCTACTTAATGACAAAACCATGCACGCAGTGTAATCTTTTCCGAAGCCTGACGTGTGCGATCACAAATATTTATATTTTCTTGTCCTTTCTGCTGATTTTTTTTACTTATAAATCTTACATCCTAGCTATTAATGTAATTATAGATGTATAATTCAATATATATTAACCGGAAAAAATTTGCGTGCATAAGACGTATGCAGCGCTGCGTACATAATGGAGGTTATATTCGTGTTATATCAGCATTATATTCATGCTATATGCCCTGTAACCTCCATGTAAGTCCCATGTAATCTACATGTAACCTATGGATATGTGACAACAGAAGTGCGAAACTTATTTATATGTTCATGTATGTTACAGATAGGTTATATGGAGGTTACATTGAAGTTACAAGCGATATAACGCATATATAATGCAGATATAACTTGAATATAACATTCATTATGTACGCAGCACTGCATACGTCTTACGCACGCAAATTTTTCTCGTGGTTAACCTTTTGGCACACTCATAGGAAAGACTATATAACAAATATATTATAACTAAGGGGCATTTACATACATACCACTTAATTCCTATGTATTTACATAACTAACACCTAAACAACACCTAAACTTAACACCTAAACTTTATTTTTCTCATGTATAGCACCCAAATCTTTCATATCATATCGAAAAACAAACCCCATTTTGACTTTTAAAAGGTGAAATACAATATCTGATGCATAGGCAATGTGGTACGTATCTAAAATTTGAAATTTAGGTGTTAGATATCTAAATACATTGGATCAGAGTGGTATATATATAAATCTTCCCATAACACTAAACTAATTATTAAATAAACTAATTGTACTGCACTAATTAATACTAAACCAAGGATCAGTCTAACGCTAAACTGAACGTATGAAATTTAAACTTAACCACTGTCATTAAATTAATGGTGCGTTTAAATTTACATACACTTTTCCTTTATGTTATGGTTATCTTTCTTAAACCGTGCAGTTTGGGATAAGCAAAGAGAATAATGATGGAAATACCCTATGTTTTTTGAGAAGTAAAATGATAGGAGATAGCTTCAGACTGTCGGCATTAACATAATATTAAAAAAATTAAAGAGTTGATTAATTTAATTTGAATCGTTGACAACAAATTAAGGTAGAGTTTTCCTAATTAATCATATTTTATTTTAAAATGCCAAAAAAACAAAATGGAAACATGAATTAAACGTAGGAATTTATAAATATGCTCACTTCGGTCCCGTTTGAAGACGTAGCCCGGCCTTTACATTTTAAAACAAAAAAAGTGTCGTTTTTATGGAGCAGCGATGACGGACGCTTGAGCAACGATCTATCACCAAAGGATACTTCGCATATGTTGTGAGATATGTACTTCCTGGCATAGAAATGAGACGAAAAGAACACAAGCAAACACAGATCGTTTACGTGGTTCGATCCAACTGGATCTACGTCCACGGGAGGGAATCAATAAAATATTTTACTAAGGCAAAAGAAATGGAGAATACATAGCTTATACATAGAGATGAATCCTCATCTTCCTTCTATGGCCTCCCTCTCAAACGACACCTTGATACAAGACCTCAAGATGCTCTCCTCCTCTCTAACTCTATAGCTATTCTCTCCTCCTTTGTGGTAGCTTAAGATATCTTCTCCCTTTCCTCTCAAAAGCCTCACACCCTTAAGATTTCTTTCCTTGCTCTCCTAAGCCTCATACCCTCTCTATTTATAGAAGCAAGAGACTGGTAGATGGGAGGTAGGTGAGCGGTAGGTAAACGGTAGGTGAACGGTTGGTGAGATGTGGTAGGTGAGCGGTACCACATTACAAAAGTGCCCTTTTACCATAGTTCATTAATTGAGGGTCAAAATAAAAGCATATTACCGTCTTCACTTAACAACACAATGGAAGGAAGATGCCTCCCGAAACGAGGCCTTCCTTTCTAAGATAAAAAAGCAAGCCTTATTTGTACATATTATACATAGATTTTAGTAGATAAAAATGTAAGATTCATAGAAGATATTAAGGCTTTAAATGCTACTCGAGGTTTTGAATCAACATCTTTAGTTTTCTATCCATTTGAACTTCTCACCGACCACCTTGAACATTAGGATTTCTCCCTTGAAATAAGATTGATCACATTAATCACCTTTATATACCAAACTTTTGAGGCCCATTATTAGCCATTGTATAATATCCGGTGTCAAATGAAATTAATTCACATTATTTTCCAATGATTACCTTCCAACATCTAACTTCATCCATCATCTAATATTAGACAGTGAGCGACATTGATGTCCATTATCTTTCAACACCCAAATTCTGGCATCTTATTATTACCAATTATCATGGTTGATCAATGTTGATGTTCTTTGTTTTAAAATACCTTACTTCAGATGCCCACCTCTGCCTATTATTTAATACTTCACTTCATTGGACACCATTAACCAACCGATGTTTATATTCATGCATTTGTTTTTGGATTGAAGTCATATGCCATCAATTTGTGCTAATTATTAACTCTTGACATTGCCGACCATAATACCTTTAGCCTTGACCATAACAGAAAACCTCTATATTTTAAGTTTTAATATCATAAGCTTAACTTATAAAGCTATAAGAAGAATGGGCAATTATAATATATATTGCCATGTTAAACTCTATTATTTTCATGTTAACAACCATTTTGAGCATGTTATTGAAGTTAAAATTGCCACCAACATATAAAAAAACCTTTTAAGCAGTATTTTTTTTTCTTTATTTGAAATGATAAACAATAAATCATAATGTGTGAGGCTCAAATCTATCACCTTCATAAATACAACCAATTTCTTTGATCAATGTGCCATGAGCCCCCCCCCCACACCATAGTTTATATTATTAGAATGTAAAAATTAAAGTTTTAGATCAGACTGTAGCAAAACTCTATCATTATTATTAAGCAAACAAAACAAACTCAAGATCCTGCTTACCCCCATCTCCTTGGAAACTTCCTAACTTTAATCCTAGCTCAAAAGCTTAACAAAAAAATCCTATCTTGACTCGACTTTTCTCCATTCCTAGGATTTACACGGTAGAAGAATTGGACCAGTTCAAGTCTTGCAAAAAAAATTTCAACTTTTCAATAAAATCTCTCAGATTAGCCCTTGTTGCAGGAACAATATTACGCAAATAGGATGGGTTTGAATGGATGAAGATTTATCGCTATGACATCATTACAATATTATCAGAAGTTGACAAAATCTCACGCATACAAATCCCACACATAATATACGCTCATTCTGGAGAAATTATTTCATATGGAGCACGTATGAAGCTCTACGTGCGATATCCCGTCTTTTGTGTTGTATCGGGTCCATCTAAAAAAAATTAAAGTGAAACCGCAGAGGTTATTGGAGTGGAACCGCGAAGATTATTTGGGAGAGTTATTGGAGGGTTATTGAAAGGTTATTGAAGCATTAACTCTAATAATACTACAATAAACCCTCAATAACCCTCGATAGTCTACGCGGTTTCACTCAAATAAACATTCAATAACCTCTGCGGTTCAAACCCTACATTAACCCCCGCGATAACCTCCTAATAACTTCCCAATAACCTCTGTAACTTCATATCAGTTGACGGCATATTACTTGAGTTCGCATGCATTGTCGTGTATGTGCTTCGTATGAAATAATTTCTCTTCTTCTAACCCTTTTGGAAGAAAAATAGAATCAAATCCATTAAACTCAACACGGCTATCCCTTCCTCAAACGCCCAAATCTGCATTTATTGCGTAGCTGGTAGCATTTTTCTTCCTCCCAATGTTTTATTCTTCCCCTCCTTCCCCTCCTTCCCCTTTCTCCTGGTTAACTTAGCCCTTAAGCACCTGTCTCACTCACTTTCTCTATCGCTGTCTCACGAAACTCTTTATAAATATTTCAAAAAAACTCTATCTTTCACAGAAGCGGGCATGGATTTCTTAACTTCATCACCATTTCCTCGCCCTCCTCTTTCTTCTACGCCCACCGATGAAGGAAGAAGAGATGATGAGAGCTCCTCTGGTTCTAAGATGGTGGAACGACTCATCGTTGCTTTAATCACTTGCGTTTTCGCTCTAGGTTCGAATCTTGATTGCTCAAACCTGCAATTTTTCTCCTAATTTTTGTTTATTCGGCTCAAGTTTTTAATGGTTCAGGCTAGGCGTTTTGTGAATGAACTCAATCAATCTTGCCCTTCTACTGCTTGATAGAATTCCCCAAACAACATCTTGCACTGAAAAAAAAATGTAATTTTTCTTCAGTTGGAGCTCCAATTGGCGCTGTTACAGGAGCGATGATTGGCCTTGCAACAGAGACTGGATTACTCAGAGGAGCTGCCATTGGAGCCATCTCTGGAGCAGTTTTCTCCATTGAGACTGTTGAATCATCTGTTGCTCTCTGGCATTCCCATGAATCTGGAATCTGTAGCATCTTCTATGTGGTAAGCTAAAATCACAAATAATCTCCAAAAATCTGAACTTTCTAGTATTACTTTTTCTTTGCGCAGAAAACGATCATTGTTTCATCTTCTTCTTTCTTTCTCCTGCAGGCTGACATCATTTGCAGTCTTCTGAGTGGAAGACTTGTTCGTGAGAAAGTTGGCCCTGCAGTCCAAAGCGCAGTGCAGAGTCAGGTTTTTATTATGCCTCTAAACTGTTCTATTTGCAGATGAACAAAATTAATCACATATGATAGATAATATTATTTTCTGAAAACATCATTGTTATAAAGATGAGATTTTGATTCATAGAACATCTGAATCATACTGTTCCTTCACCTTCAGATGAGTGCTTTGGAGCTGCCATATGCTGACGTTCTTGATATCTTTGAAATTGGTGACATTCGCGGCTTGTCTAAAGATTCTGTCGATTTGTTACCAAAGCTTAAGATCACTTCAGAAAACAACTTAGATCGCTCTGGACAAAGGATTAGCTGCTCTGTTTGTTTGCAGGTTGGCACAATCATTTAGCTTGAATGATTTTGATCTTAATATTTTTTTGAAAGATTTTGCATAAACACCACTCAATTTCTATGTGTTTGCATATCTAACAACTAAACTTCAATTTTACTACCGCCTTATCTATGCATCAAAAGATGTATTTTCATTTTTAAAAGATAAAATTGTGGAATTGTTTCATGTGATCTGAAAGTTTGGGTGTTGTAAATGCAGAAAGAAAACAAAAAACAAAATCAGGTGTTATTATGTAAATATATGAGAATTGAGTGGTATGCTTTTATATGTAAATGTCCTTTTTATATATATATGCGCCGCGTACTCAGATCAGTTGGTTGGACATCTGCTTGTCAGTTGTAAGTACCTTCTAGTCATGGTTTGATTCCACCGAGTGTAGGATGTGATACTCGAATGATAGGTGCATGGGGGATTGTCAGTGCTCGTATTATAGCCTCCAGTCATTCCTTTATTTGTTTAATATATATATATATATATATATATATATGAAAGCTTGAAGAATTGTGATGATGAATGTTTTTCAGGACATTAAAGTTGGGGAAACAGCGAGGAGATTACCATATTGTCAGCACATGTTTCATTTGAGTTGCATTGATAGCTGGCTTGTGAGGAATGGTTCTTGCCCTCTATGTAGGAGGGATTTATGAAGTTTTTATGTAATATTTTTGCTTCATCTCTATATTCTTTTTATTCTTTTTCACTTACAGCTTCACCCCCCTTTTTTTTTTTTTTTTTTTTTTTTTTTTTGTTTGGTTAATATTTGGGATAAATTTTCTGGAGCTTATATGAGGGTGTTATTTTAAGGGGATTTTTGAAAAGCATTGATATGTCATGTACTTCTGGCTTATTTCATGAATTGCAATTTGATGTAAATATGGAATTTTTTTAATTTTGTAACTAACCTTTTAGTGCATCAAGTCAATAGTTTGGACATGTATGCTCGAAGGTTTAGAAAATCGGACCAGACCGACCGGTTCAATCGTAATCCGGTCATAGGTTCGGTTCTGGTTGGCATAAAAAAACCCCCACATAGAATCGCCCGGAACCGGATTGAACCGACAGTTGAACCACTGAACCAGCTCCGGTTTTAAGGGATTGTTTAGTTTACGGGCATTTACATACATACCACCCAATTTTATGTAATATATATATATGTAACACCTAAACTCTATTTTTTTTACATTTGTGCCACCCAAATCACTCATATCATATTAAAAAAATGATTATTATAAAGAAATTTAATTTACATACATACCTTTAAATTTTATTTACTGACATATTTAACACCAAAACTCTATTTTTTTTTTATATTTATACCACCAAAATCGTCCATATCACATAAAACATCATTATTTTAATTTAAAAAATATAAAATACATGTCTTCATACATAAAGAAAATTACATTTGTTAAAATTGAATTTTAGGCGTTAGTTATTTAAATATATATGAATTGGGTGAGATATAAATATTATGTTTTATGATTTATTAGGTCCTCCAATTGAACCCTGGTTCAACCTTAGTTTAACCTTTAAACCTTGAACCTTTCCTTCTACCGGTCCGGTTCCAACAACCTTATTTATACATGACATTGATGTAGCTTTATACAGAAATAATTGCATTCTTGCTTTCAAATATGATTTGAATATTTGAAATCAGATAAAATAAATTTTTTTTTTTCCAAATTTTCTTATAACAAAATTTTAATTTAATAAAGGAAATTGGGTTCAACCAAGATAATATTTTATATGAACGCCATATTTCAAATTCGATCGAATCGGCAGAATTTTCAATTCAATAAAAATGAATTTATATATTTAATATTTTTTTTATAATTCCTTATATCAAATATATATAATTTTTTTTTTTAAATTTCTGCAAATAAATTATTTACTAAACTAAAACGCACCTTGGACACGAGAAAAGTTTGCGTATGTAAGACGTTCGCAGCGTTATGTACGTCAGTGAGATTATTCAGAGGGTATTACGGTGTTATATCCACGTTAAACTCTCTGTAATCTACTTTTAACCTATAAATATATGAAAAACAGAAACGTGAAACTTACTAGACAGTACAAGTAGGTTACAAGGAGGTTATAAATGATATAACCTCCTAATATCTTATGAATAACCTCTCTAACGGATGTAACGCTGCGTACGTTTTATGCAAGCAAATTTTTCTCCTTGCGCACCGACTCTTGATGGAATTCTATATTGGCAGGCACCTAAGAAAATATTCATTGTACCAACCTGTCAAAATGCCCGGTTTGTTTTAATTAAGGGTCTGTTTCAGGCAGCTTATAAGTGCGGGCGCCGTACTGTTTGGTTCGTGCGTTTCACCAGCTTATCCGAAACTGTGTTTGGGTTTTTATACTAAACGCAGGCCGCGGGTCGACCCCTGCGGTCGGCTCGCGGGCCGCGTTTCAGGATAAATAGATTATCCTGAAACGCACAAACTGCCCCCAAACAGACCCTAAATTGACGTGTAAAGTGGTTCAGAGTAAGATTATTGGTAGCGACTATTTCGTTATCTTGTGAACATAATAGCACACGGTATTGCTTAATAGACGCGGATTTGAACAGTAAATCTGCAATAATTGAGGAAAGGGGAATTTACATACATACCACACAATTCTTACGAATTTACATATTCAACACCTATATATATTTATCAAGTCAAATCTCTAACGAATTTAAATTAGTTTTGCAAGCACAAGTAATAGAAAAACACTGATAAATTAATTTTTAAGAAATTAGAATAAAAGTAAGTACGTTAAATATAACTTACAAATTGTTTTAAGAAATTTAAACAAATCAGACTTCTAACATTTGATATGGTGGTGGAAGGGCTCTCAAAACGGCTCGTTGTTCGCGAACAGATCGTGTTCGGCTCGTTAAGAAGCTCGTGCTCGGCTCGTTCGCTAAGTTAACGAGCCGGATACGAACAACACGAATAAATATTTGTTCGTTATTTTTCGGCTCTTTCTGGCTCGAAATACTACTAATCAATTTATATATATATATATATATATATTT
>NW_018164743.1:570828-611285 GCF_001263595.1 Phalaenopsis equestris
ACGGTTTGTGTTCGGCTCGCTAAGCGAACGAGCCGAACACAAACACAATTTTTGAGCTCGAAATATAAATGAGCCGAACACGAGTTGTTTTAGGGCTCGCTCGTGTTCGACTCGTTTCCACCCCTATGTGGTGGGCTTGGATGAACGAAAGAAAAGGATCCATGAAATTTAGCCAAATAGTTGGGATAAGAATTAAGATTTATTATTATAATAATTATAATAATAATAATTAATATTATTTAGGAAGATTTACATGCATACCACTCAATTCTCAAGAATTTACATCTCTAACACCTAAACTTCAATTTTTACATGCATACCACCTTACCTATGCATGAAAGGCTATATTTCACCCCTTAAAACTTAAAATGGCGGTATTTTTTATGTGATATGAAAGCTTTGGGTGGTATAGGTAAAATTTACGTGTTAGATATGTAAATACATAGGAATTGGGCGGTATGTATGCAAAATGCCTCTATTTTCTAATCAATTGGCCTTTCATTATTGTCTGGATCATTGCCATACAAACTTGAGAAATTAACTTTATAGAAACTTAGCACCAACCCAAGGAAAATGCTTCTAAATAAAGTAATATATTATTATTATATAATTTCATCAAAGTGGAAGACATTTTGTTGATTGTGAGGCACCAACCTGCAAAATTAAAAAAGATGAGGTTGATGAGTCACTGACACTTGTGAGTTGAGAATCACAATGATTCACATGGTATGATGTTAAATTATGGGATTAGGCTTGCTTAGCTAACCATTTCATTTTCAAGGGATTTCTTTTGGCTTAGATTATGCTTTCTTTTATCAAATGCTTTATTAAAAGTAATATGTGTTTGTTGGGGTTATTATATTAGTTTATGAGTTTGAATTGCCAAATCAAAATTATAGCTAACAAGTTGTTATGGTGGATATCATTATTGGCAAGATTGGATCAAAGTGGGTATTTCTAGAAGGGATGGAGAGGTGATGGGAGTAATATTTATTGAAGTTGTGATAGTCTAATAGGGGCATGCATGATTGAGGTTTGAGTATATTAAAATAAGACAATGGTTGCATATTAAGGAAAGATTAGACAAGAAATAGGAAAAAATTATATTTCAATTCTGTATGGTTTACGTATGTTGTATTTCACCCTGTATTATTTAAAAATTTGTTCAAAATCCACTAAGAGAAGTGATAGAGTTGAACAAGCTTAATTGTTTGTCATTATGCATGTTTATCTTATTAAGCCATGAGATTGAGATGGAGCATAGTTTAAACCTTTTATGGTATATATGAGCTTGAGCTCAAGTTAACTTGACTCAATGGCTTATTGAGCTAGCTTGTGCATGGTATTTTGATAAAAAAAAAACATACAATAGTTTTAAGTTGTCTTAATGCAATAAGTTTAGGCATTGATCTTCTTATGCATGCAAACGATAAATAATCGATTCGAACTACTTTTAAGATCCAAAGTGGTCATTGAAAGTATACAACGGCCTCACTAGAGAAAAGTATTGAACCCGGAGTATAAAGAAGAGACAAACAAATTCTCTAAGTTTTTTTTTTAAGGTTAGTTCAAGAAAATCTAGTTGAAATTTTTTAATAAAAGGTGAATCAAATTGAGCTAATGGAACACAATTCACTAAAAAAAAGATCATGATTTGATAAAGCTCATCGATGACCCTTTATTTATGGGTGAAGCTTATGACTAAAACTACAAAGTTAGAAATTTACTACAATCAGATAGGAAATGAATAAATTAAAATTCATGTAGCTATTTGAGTGGCAAGAGACTTGAGTTTGGCTCTAAAGAATGAGAACTTGAATGAGTTTAAGTATGTGGGAAAGTGCTTTTGGCGAGTTCTTCTAACGAGAATCTTTAATTGATCAATGAAAATCTTGGGCAAGTTAATAAGTTCTTTAGGAAAATGCATCTAATAATTAACCACTAAATAATTTCTTGGTTTGAGTTTAGCAACATGGTATGGAGGGTATAGTGAGAACCAACTCATATAATGAATACGATTGTTAAATCATGTTTTTTTCATGAAATTACACCCAAGAAATAAAGCAATAAGAGAGAGAGAGAGAGAGAGAGAGAGAGTTTTATTAGTTTATCATGGAAAGAGAATGAGATTTTATTTCCTTGATTTGGGATCATAATTCGTTTACATTTACTCTTTCTTTTTTTATAGGGATAATTTCTCTACATACAATAAATCTAGACCATCATTATGCCAAAAATTCCAGAGAAATATAACTGTCTATATACTCACATCATCATTAATTAAGATATTTTATGGGGATTTTCTCCCCAAAGTCAAATGGTTGTATGATAAATGGATCATGACTTAGAGTTTATCATCATCCTCTATTCTACAGTCCTTAGGAGCCTCTATTTTTGGTATTCATTGCATACAGTTGCTTCCGTTATGTTTTTTTTTCCTCTTTTATTTTTGAAGAAGTCGTCAGTCTGTCGATCGTCATATACTTCACTTCTCCAAATAAATCTTTCTTCCAAGTCCTATGAATAACTTGAAGAAGAGAGGAACCAGAAAAGATGGATATACGACAAATATGAGAGCAAGAAAAAAAAACAAAATGTGGAGATCCTACATGTGATAAACCCGCAATTATAGGTCAAGTATGTCCGCCTAGAAAAAGATAAACCCGCATTTAACACTGGCATTGTCAGGTCACAAGCCCCATAAGTGGAGAGTAGAGAGTTGTGTTAGGTAGTCAACAACTAGCATAAAATTTATCGAAAAATTTTAATATTAGGGCGTTTCGTGGAAGCGACGCACCATATGACATGAATACAATCAAACGTTTGTTAGGGCCACTGCAACGGTACCTGGTGTAGTGTTAAATAACCAAGGGTTCCCATGTTATGGGCAGATGTGGGTAAAGAAGTTAGTCAATGAAACTAATATTAGAATAGAATCTTGAAATATAGTTACTCTCATAGATAAATTAATGAAATTAGTTGATATTATGACTTATAGAAAAATAAACATCTTATGTATTGAGGAAACTAAATGGGTTGGAGAAAATGCTAAGGAGATTGATAGCATAGGTTTTAAACTTTTGTATTTAGGTAGAAGTCAACACTAGAAATGGAGTAGGTATCATAATAGATAAGAGTTTGAACAATAATGTTGTAAAAATTAGTAGAATTAGAGATAGAATTATAGCCCTTAAGATTGTTGTTGATACTATGATTTTAATGTTATAAATGCTTATGCTTCTCAAGTAGGTTTATATATGCTAAGAAAAGATATCAGTTCATGCATTGTACATTTTTTTTCTTGCAACTTGAGGTAACGAAGCATTTATTTTTAATGAAATGAAATTCTACTTTCTTCAAATTTATCTATTTTTAAGGGTTTTTCAAAGTAAATATGATTTTAGGAATTATGCTTATATCCTCTCATGGATATCAAATTTACTAATTTGACCTTAATTGCTTCATTCTATTGTCCTCCTTAAGAATAAAATTAGCTACCTTAAACTTTTACCAAAATGTTAATTCAATCTCCTATTGCAAACTAGATAGGGTTGGCATAGTCAAAGGTGGTTCTAAATAACCCTTGTTTGACTTATTTGAATCAATGATCATGATGAATATTTGAGAATTGATAGTATTGGTTTGATTTATTAATTTAGAGATATGACATCATTGAAAATTGAATTTCCACAGGAGCTCTTGTAACATAACTGAATAGACTAAGTTTTCTTACTCCAATAAAAATCAATTTAACCACTTCCAAAGAGGTTTAGAGTTGATTCCTTTAAAAAAGAAAAAAAAAATTGTAAATTTAAATATAAATTATATTTAAATTTATGTATTTGTATTTAAAATTGCTAAAGATATCTAAAAAATTACATTTAAATTTATGTATTTCTATTCTAGATAAAAGATCGATGTTTTGTTCTATATCTTTTTATAAGAAAATAAAAAAAAAAAAAAAAGATAAGGCAATTCGGATATATTTACATATCTAACACCAAAACATTCATATTTTCATGCATACCACTCGAATCTTTAGCATCCAATAAAAAATACCACATTTGCCATCTTTTAAAAGTGAAATACAAATTACCATTTATAAGTTTATGACAGTGGAGATATCAAATCTTAGGTGTAAATATGCAAATACATAAGAATTGTGTGTTATGTATGTAAATTTCCAAAAAGTATATTACGTCCCCTTGAAGTTTTGATGTTCTGAAAAAATGGTTTCATAACCATATTGCTCCATCACCGTATGTTTTTTAGCCCCTATATTTTTCTACTTTGGTCTTTACCAAGTTTTTCAATCTCCCAAGGAAGATTTATATACACACCACTTTATTCCAATGTATTTACATATCTAACACAAACATATATATATCGTGACTTGTTGGTATAGCAGACTCATTGAGATCGTAAGTCCCCTTAGGTCACGGGTTCGAATTCCCTTCTGACCAATTTGCCAATAGAGAAGGCGGTCCTTGAGTAGTTAAGCACATGAGGGTGGCTGGGGGCCACACACACACACACACACACGAGGGTGGCTGGGGGTTAAGCACATGAGGGTGGCTGGGGGCCACAGACACACACAGACACACAGCGGTCCTTGGGTAGTTAAGCACATGAGGGATTTCGATAAAACCACACACACACACACACAATAAAAAAATAAAAAAGTGTTGTCCCCACTTTCATTTTATAGAAAGCATTACTGTTCTCACCCAAAAATAAAAAAATAAAAAAGTGTTGTCCCACTTTCATTTTATGCAAAAGATATGTTTATAAGAAAACAAATTAAAGTTTTGCTGAATGTTTGCAACAATTATATTTGGATATTTTAGATATTAGGCTGTCTAGAATCTATTGAGGCATGCCTTTTTGTGGGCCATGGTGTCAATTATGTTCACAATATAGAGATGAACATCTCACTTAATTACAGCTTCAAAGCATAAACTAATCTATCAATATAACAAGTATAATAAATCATAATCTTCCTTAATGTTAATCCAGACAGATTTCAGTGCCTTCATACTCAAGACTAATCTATCAATATGCCAAGTATAATAAATCATAATGTTCCTTAATGTTAATCTAGACAGATTTCAGTACAACCATGTCATCAATAATCGAGAGTCTCTCTTCGAGGTGTCCTTAAGAATCTGGTTTATTGATGAGCCGAGTTCGAGTAAACATGTCATTTGTTCATAACTTATTCAACTTAATTCAAATTTTCATCTGTTTGAACACATAAACATGTAAATATTTTATAACTCCATTGAAATAAATCAGCCAAAGATTACAGAACTGAATAGCTATCAGATGAAAGATGAGAGAAACAAATATAGGATAAAAGGACAATGAAAGAAGAAAGGTTTTATTTTTTCATAAATTAAGAAAATAAAAAAGTTAATTAATTAAGTATTCACAATTACCGACACAAGTAAGCTTCTCCATGATTCCTCATAGAAGCTGAATCATACATGAGTAAAAGAGGATCTACTGCGTTTTCTTCTTTGCTGGAGGCTTTTGGTACAAAAATATCTGACTCAAGATGGTGCCATTTGTCAAAATACCAAGAACAGAACCCAAAACAACTGATAAAAAGTTAAGGAAATTACACATGCAAGATAATTTCTATTAAATAAAAAAGAAATGCTCACAATTACATTATGTTTGAGTATATTCATGCAAAATTTCAGCTTATTATTTGGCTGCATGTGCATACAAGTGTCGATAAATATTGCAATATAACAAACAAATGAATAATAAAACAAAGGGGTAGTAAGATACATACCACCCAAATCCTACGTATTTACATATCTGGCACCTAAATTTTGCTTTATTACATTTATACAACCCAAATCTTTCATATCACATAAAAAATACAACAATTACAACTTCAAAAAGTGAAATACACCTTTTCATGCATAGGTAAAGTTGTATGCATGAAAAAATTGAAGTTTAGGAGTTAGATATGTAAATAGACAAATCTTCCTAAAACAAATGATTCAAAAAAGAGCAAACTCAGTACCCAATACAGTAGTGTTACCAGACTACTCATCCAGGATTTACTTAATTGGAGAAAACAATGGAATTTATTGTTTTGGAATATTTAGTCAATACATTCAACAGCCAAGAATATAAGACTCGCAAATTATCATTGAAACTTAAGCCTTCATGTGAGATGACATCATGAAAATTAATATATATCAGAGGAAAAGCTTTTTCTTTTAACAGACACTACAGAGTTGCTTTATTTGTAATAGGGAAATAAGAAATGAAATTTTGAGATTGATAACATATTGCCACAGTAGTCATAAGTAATAAAAATCTCATAATAGCCTCATAAATCACATCATTTCATATGCAGAATAAGTCATGGCTCTATATCAAGCATCAATAACGGATCTTGCCATAATAATTTGTTTATTATTTTTTCAGTAAATAAATTATCTCCAACAAAAATAAAATATTTAAAAAATGACTTCATGTTTTCAACTAAAGCCGATAAAATAGAGATCTAAGAAGGCCCCACATCTTCGTGTTCAATCCCATAGTTTAGTAACTCTATGACATGAGCCTATTTTATATACATAAGAATGCGAAAAACAATCTCTCAATGTTTCAACTTTAGATTTTGCATGTCTGTTTAGAATTCCTACAACAAAGGAAATATCAAGTCTAATAACAATCAAATCAAGTTTGCATGTCCGGCTTCTCATAGCCATAAATAGACCAAGTATTCATGACAATATTAGCAATTTTACGACCTAGAAGTACATTTTTCTCAATACGATCAGTAACATCTTTTCTGAGGAATAGATATCCTCTTTTTTGTGGAAAATTACAACTCCAGAAAAAAATCATTTTTAGGCTTCATAATTTTTTTAATAATAAAAATCTTTTACAAGTGTTATTTTATCTAAATGATGCCTTTTTTATTACTCTCAGTGAAGAATATGTCGAAAACATACACAAACAAAATGAATGAGCCTAATGTTGTATATCTTAAAAAGATGGAACAATGAATGGTGCTATTGCAAAGGCCAAACTAAGCAAGAGTTCAGCTAAATTTCCTGGTCCAAGCCCGAGGGCTTAAGCCTACAGATGTCATTCTTGAGCAGATAAGTGATTCTCCTCCAGAGCAAACACACCCAGTTAGTTGGTCCATACAAACTTCCTTTCTAGGATCTCCATTAATAGATAGAGAATAAATCTATATTAAGTTAGCGTGCAACTGAGGTGTCAACATATTCTATCCCATGGAATTATGTGAGCTATTTGGGAACTAATCGTGCTTTGTATCGATCAAATGATTAGAATAAAATTTAGCAATTAACACTAATTAGCAAGCAATCAGCTTAATCGCACAAGAGGAAACAACCAATTCCCAAATGATGCGACTGGCTAAAGCACTTGTTTCAACATACATAAAGGATCTGCAGTACTTTCTAATGCATCTTAGGAAAGGATAGGTGATGCAGAAAAATATAAGATTGTTTATATAAATGAAAATTATATTTTGTAGTGTTGACTTGAGCAGTGTAATAATATATGATCATAATAAAGGAAAAATTATAAGAACCAAGTCAAGAATAAAATAAAAATTAAATTTTCAAGCAAATGAAATCAAAGATCCATTTATAAAAGCCAGAATAAGAGCCGAAGAAAACGCTCACTCAAAATCGGCCACAAGAGCTCCATCAAAAAGAATGATTGGCTTTGTATTTTATCATTTAAATTTCATATTTAGTTTCTAGAACTTCTAACTTTTCAAATTTAGAGACTTGTATAGAGTGACCAAAAAAATGAAAAATAATTTAATAATATGATTACACCTTTCTCCATTAATGACCACCAATGTTTCCCTCCAAAGTTTCCTACGTTTTATTTTAAGTTTGCTTAACTAAAGTTCTATAAATAGATCTAGAATTTTAATTAGTTATATCAATTATTAAATGAATATTTGAGTGAACTTTTCTCTCTTTTTTCTTTGTGCAACAAGTGTATTTTTTTAGTGAGATTAGGTAATTATCCTTTTTTTTTCTATTTTTAATTTTCGTTTGTTATTAATCTCAAGTCGGTCTCTCAAACTTACTAAAATCAACTCAACATCTTTAGAATTATAAAATACCATCTACTATCCAACCCAACCCTCAAAGTCACTCAAAAATTTTCTCTTAGAAGCTCGGCTAAGCTAGATAAGACTAATACTTAGTCTTGTCATTTACCTCTTGACACTTGCATAAACTCCTCAAAATTTAATAATTCTACTACATATCACAACTCCATATTTTAAGACAACTAATAAAAATTTACATCCATTTATCTAACTTTGAACTACTTTCCTAAATAAGATCTTCCAAATCAGCCCAAATTAGTATAATCTAAACTAATCTAGGCATTCCAACCACTAGACCAAACTAAACCTTTAAACAACTCACCTAAATCTTTAGATCTCATATTTACATGCTAAACTAAATATTTAAAGCCTTTGCTATCCTTTAATATCACCAAAAGGCTACCCAACACATCATATTTAGTATCAGCATGAATCTAAAAAGGAGAAATGGAACACTAAGATTCCTTGGGGAGTTTTTCTCTTGTGATGTGTCTAATGGCTCAAATCGCTAAAATCATAATTATAATAATTTTCACCACCCTTGATAAATTAGATATTAGATTTCAATGAGGATGGTAAAGGCCTTGAATCATTAGTTTAACATATAAAGATGATAGTTGGAATTTAAGGGTTAAGTATGGTATATTGGTTATAATGCATGGAATAATCTAGATTTTGCTTGTTTGGGCTGGTTTAGGGGTTGTTTGGCGCCACGTTTTTTGTGCGGCGCGACCCCAATAAGCAAATTTTTTTTACTATTTGAAAAACTTGTTGCGTGGGCGTTTTTAAAAAATTCAAACGAAACGATTCGTATTAATTTCTCACCCTCTTTTTACTACCCCACCCCTCCCTCCCCTCTCTCACGACCGAGTTTCTCTCTCGTCACCCTAGAGATGTGATCCCCGTTTGCCTCCTCCTGTCTAATCCGTGGGTTTTGCTTCATCTCTGATTGGCTTCTTTGCTCTCCCTATACCCTCTGTTCTTTGTCTCTGTTTGGCTCATTTGCTCTCCCTCGTCCCACGATATTCTCTACCACTATTCTCTGGCATTATGATTTTGCGATGGTTTTCTAAGCTTTATTTGGTCGTTGATTTTCGTCTGGTTGTTCACTGCTATTGGATTTTGCAATTTATGTGATTTTGCATTGGTATTGGATTTCCTTTATTGTTGATAGGGTGTTGACTTTTACTATGAATTGGGTGGTGCTGTGGTGGTTGTGGTTGTGCAGTGGGGAGGAGTACTTGTGTTGTGATTGTGCTATGGTGGTGCTGTGGTGAGGACTGTGGGTTGTGGTGGCTATGTTGGGTGTTTGTGGTGTAATGGTTGTGGGTTGGGTATTTTTGACGTTTTGTCTTATGGTGAAGTGGTTGCGGTTTGTGTGTAGAGGTGTGGTTGGGTGGTTGTGGTGTGGTGGGTGTGTTGTGAGTTGTGGTGGTTGTGTTGTGGGTTGTGGTGGCTGTGTTGTGGGATGTGTGAAGTTTTGGTGGCTGTGAGTTCGGTCGATGTGGTGTGGGTTGTGGTGGCTATATTGTGGGTTGTGGTGGTTGTGATGTGGGTTGTGGTGGTTGTGTTGTGGGTTATGGTGATTGTGATGAGGGTGGGTGGTTGTAGTTTTGTGTATTGTGGTGTGGTGGCTGTAGGATGTGTGTGAAGGTGCGGTTGAGTGTTTATAGTGTGGTGGTTGTGGGTTGGGTGGTTGTGGGGTAGTGTTTTGTGGTGTGGTGGCTGTGGGTTATGTGTATATGTGTGGTTGAGTGGTTGGGGTGTAGTGGTTGTGGGTTGGGTGGTTGTGATGTGTGTTGGGGAGACAGTGTTGTAGGTTGTGGTGGTTGTGTTGTGAAATGGGTGTAAATGGGGCAAAGTTTGATTTGTTTCCTTCCATATAACTTATACTTGAAAAAGGATTGGGAAGCGTGGTATGTTTGTAAATAGGGCAAAGTTTTAATTTGATAGGCTCCAAAAAATGAGAAAAAGGTATTTATAAAATAGTTATTACAAATGATTGTGGTTGGAGGTGGTTGGAGGTGGAGGTGTGGTTGCGGTTGTGTTGTGGAGGTGTGGCTGTGGATTTATTGTGGTGGATATGGATGTGTGTGAAGGTGGTTGTGATGATTGTGGATGTGTGTGGAGGTGTAGGTTGTGGTTGTGTGTGGAGGTGTGGCTAGATTGTGGGTTGTGGTTGTCTAGTTGTGTTGGCTCAAGTGTGAGTTGTGGTTGTGTGTGGAGGTCTAGCTCTGTGTGGGGGTGGTTGTGATGCCTGTGGTTGTGTGTGGAGGTCTGGCTTTGTGTGGAGGTGGTTGTGGTGCCTATGGTTGTGTGTGGAGCTGTTGTTGGGTTGTGTTATGGTTGTTGTGGTTGTGGGTTGTGGGTTGTGGGTTGTGGGTTGTGGGTTGTGGTTGTCTAGTTGCGTTGGCTCATGTGTAGGTTGTGGATGTATGTGGAGGTCTGGCTCTGTGTGGAGGTGGTTGTGGTGCCTGTGGTTGTGTAGAGATTGTGGTTATGTGTGGAAGTGTGGTTGGGGTTGTGCTTTGGTGGTTGGGGTTGTGGTTGTGGGTTATGGTTTTCTGGTTGTGTTTGCTCATTTGTGGGTTGTGGTTGTTTGTGTCGTTGTGGCTCTGTGTGGAGGTGATTGTGGTGCATGTGGTTGTGTGTAGAGGTTGCGGTTGTGTGTGCAGGTGTTGCTGGGGTTGTGTTGTGGTAGTTGTGGATGTGGGTTATGGTTGTCTAGTTGTGTTGCTTTTGTGTGGGGTCTGGTTGCTGTCAAATATTAATGTTTCATTTTTTTTGTGTTAGTAACGTAATGGTCAAGACTAATGAAGTCGGTTCATTAGGTATGTGGGATAGGGAAGCCAAACTTATATTTTGCAATATGTGTCTTAAGGATGTTGAACTGGAAAATACACTCATCACCTATTTTAATAAGGGTGGCAAAATATTATGAAGTTCAAAAAAATGACGGGAATGGAGCACGATAGGATGAACTGAAGAACAAATGAGATCAAGTGAAAAATGACTGAAAATTATGAAAGGAATTAAAATGAGGATCTACGGGTTTGAGTTGGGATCCAATCAAACGAGCTATTGATGTTTTGATTGAGTGGAAGGCAGAGAAGTTGTAGGTAACAACAGATCCATGAAAATCTTCCTTGCCATTACTTTCCCTCCCCGAATTCTGTCCCCTTGTCCTTATATTGCAGATAGTGTCGGCCACCAAGAAAATCAAATTCGGTGGAAATGACCCTGATCTAGAAGAAAAGTTAGATTGTATGTCAGGTGGGGTAGTGGCAATGGTGACAAATGCCTGGACCCCTAGTGAGCAAGGGTTTGCAGGCATACCTGAGAACTTTGATGCTGAGCAAGCAACTGGTTCCAGTGAAAACCCAAGCCCGAACTAAAATGAAGTAGGGTCCACATGCAGGATAAAGCATCCTAGAGTGGAGAAAAAGAAAAATGAGCTGCTTTTATTAGAAGTCAAATAGCAAAACTAGTGGCTTCATGCACCCGTGACCCTGGGACTTCACAAGGACCTCCATCGACGAGGTTATCCGAGTTCTAGAGGCAGCTCCAGAAATTTTTAAGGACATGTCATTTCATTTGAACTCCATGAAGTTATTTTAGGATCCGACCCGTAAAGCGTTCTTCATGAAATGACTCTTGGTCGTAGGATCAATTATTTAGGTTTTTTTAAGACAACAGGGGCCATCTATTTTATTTAGTTATCTTTGCATTACTTTTATTTATTTTCCAGTAGATTTATTGGATTTTTTATTTCGATGTTTTTTTTTCCTTGGAATAATTCTAATGCTAATTTGGATGCTTGCCTTTTCCTCGTAAACTTTGTAATTCAATATTCGAAGTTTATTAAAATCTTTTGATTCACATTTCTTAGTTGAACAGAACAATTGTTCAACATAGATTCACAAAGAGAGAGACGCAGAAGGAGAATTGTGGCATCAATATGTTTGATGTATAAATACTACAGCTCATACATAGATCGGTCTCCCTGCATGACATTATCTTACATTGGTGAGAAATAGGTTGGGGAGTTACTTGAAGGATACCCTACAAGATTTAACATGTTTCGTATGACAAAGCCAATATGGACTACATGGCTCCTTTAGAATAACAACAAGAGAGGTGTTAACAATAACCCTCCATATTTTGTCACAAAATGAATCAATGAGAGGAGCGATAGAGAGATTTCAACGTTCATTGAATACAATCAGTAGATACTTTCCGGTGAGGTTGAAGGCACTTTTCAGTTTGTCATCAGAGATCATCAAGCTAAAAGATCTAACATTTGAGAGGACTCCAATAAAGATTGCAAATGACCTGCGGTATATGTCATTTTTAAGATAAATATTTGACTCATTATATTCAGAAGTCAATATGAGTAGTGTAATTCATACCTTTTTTAATTTATTAAAATTGTATTTGAGCAATCGACGAAAAACACATGGATACACGTGTATCCAATAATGAAAGGGTCGCATTCATTAGTGGTGTGGATCACCAACACCAAAAGTAATGGTCGTATGTGATTTACACATGTGCTTTACTTTTGTTATGACTGATTGAGAAAGTAGTGCACATGACAGTCGTATATTCATTTTTTCCACAAGAAATCGAAAGCACTTCTCTCACCTACCTCCAGCACCTACCTCCAGGTTTGTTCAACTATTAATCATATTATTAGATATTTTTTTAGTTCGTTACTAATTTTTGTATTTGCAATAGGCAAATATTACTTGGTCGACACTGAATATACCTTACAAAATGGGTATTTGAAATCATTTTCGGATAGAAAATATCACATTCCTGATTTTGAAAGATCTAACAATGTTACTCAGGGCAGGAAAGAAATGTTTACAAGAGACACTCATCCTTACACAAAATAATTGAAAGAACATTTGGAATATGGAAAAAAAATGGGTCATACTAAGTGATATGCTGACATATCCATTTCCGAAGCAGGTGAAGATTGTAGTGACCACAATGGCTCTCCACAACTATATTCAAAATGCATCATTCGAGAACTGGCGTAGACTTCAACATGACTAACAATAATCATTTAAATGTCCCTCCTGAAGCATTTGAATATCATATAGAATCTATACCAAAGACAGAAGGAGAATCACAAGAAGGTTGCACCCAAGATGGCGAATGTGCTAAAAAAAGGTTGAATTGAGAAAGCAGATTACAGACGTCATTATTGAATGTTGAATTGACCGATTCTTTATTTTATAAAGTTTCTGTTTATTTTCATTCCTTGTATATTTGATTATAATTGTTTGTGGTTTTTATGATATTTGTAAGTATTTTTTTCTTGTATTCTTGCTTTTGTTTTTTTCTGATAGTTTTGAGAGATTTATTATGAGAAATTAGACCTTATGTGTTCTTCTGGATGGTCTGATTGTCGGTATTGGTTGCTGTCATATGTGAAATCCTATTGAAGGCAACCAAGTTCCTCACTTTTTTTGGGTGATACGATTTCTGAGGTTCTTCTGTATGACATTTTTTGGTGATATGTACATGTGACACACATGAGCTTGGTATTACGTCCAAGAATTCTTTTTTTACAAGGCATGTTGTCTTCTTATAGTGACAGATTCGTTGGTTGGTATGCTGAGTTTTTTGAAACCTCATACCTACTTAATTATTTTTGAAGAAAATTTATATTTCTGTTACGACTAATGGATTATCTTTTAAATCATTTGGGAAAGATGGGCTTGAGAAATTCTGGTATCTTCCGAAGATTGTTGTGTCACTGTGGAATTCAGAGTTCTCTGTTAATGTCACGTCAAATGCATAACTACAGGAGACAGTTCTACAGGTGCCCACGGAGAATCACGGAGAAGTGTGACTTCTTCTGGTGGGCAGACAGGCTGGCAGATTCCACCGCGGAGAGTGATCGGTAATGAATAGTATCCCTAGAGGACGGTCTCGCTCATGACATACACCGTTTTCATTTTAAAAATATTATTATCATATTATTTTAATAGTTTTTTTCTTTATTTTAGTAATGATAATATTCATTATTAAATGAAGCATATATTTTATTTTTTATACCGTTCTGAAGTGAATTTTTGTTTCTAAAGTATCAAATATATTGTAATGATAATTTTGTTGCAAACAACATTACTGCACAAAGGCAGAATGATCACTCGTCCAGAAACAGTTGTGTTGTAGTTGTTTTCAAACAGCAAAAAACAAACAGTCGGCGAGCTTATCCACAACAGTTGTTGCATAGTATATTTCTGGGACAGGCAACCGCCCTAAACAGACCCTTAGAAAATCTCTTTAGAAAAATGATTCAAAATTGGAAAAATGATTGAATGTTTTTATGAATGGTTGCCTTATAATGTAAAGTTATGATCTGAAGTAGATAATTATGCATTAAAAAGTTTATGTGGGTGTCAAAGGCATAAATGATAAGACTAGTTTTTATTTAATCTAAATGACAAAAGATTTTTATGGATTGTGTTTAGGGGTGTAAATGAGCCGAACATGAGCGAGCCTAGGCTCAGCTAGTGTTCGACTCGTTTATATTTCGAGCTCAAAAAGTGTGTTCGTGTTTGACTCGTTTGCTTAGCGAGCGGAACACGAGTTATTCACGAACAAAGAGCCATTTTGACAACCCAATCACGTAGCCATAAGAAGTTAGGAGTTGGGGCTAGATTTAAAAATTATTGTTTATATTAAAACATCATTTAAATCTAATTTAATAATTTTTATTCTATTTTCTTAATTAATACTTTTAATTGAATATAAATCTTTGTAGTCTTATAAAAATTTTACTATTACATTACTCCCTCGTAGATTTACATTACTCTTTCGTAGATTTTCTCGATATACCAAATATGATGGTGGAGGATGACTTTGGTGAAATTAAATGATAGTAAAAGCCTGAAAATTTTAGCTTAGCATGTAAAAATGAGATCTAGAATTTTAAATGGGATGTTTAAAGGTTCAATATAATATAGTTGTTAGAATGCCTAGAATAGTCAAGATTAGATTAGTTTGGTTTGATTAAGATCTCTTTAGTTAACTAAATGGCTGAAGATTTTTATAACCAAAAAAAAAATACATAAGTTGTATGTTTAAGAATCTCAACAAAGTTCAACAAGAAACTATATCACCAAACTCGTCTTCACATTCATGCAAATGAACTCTCACCTAATCTATGAAGAGTTGTGAATATCATTATAAACATGAGTTTAATTGTTTAGCCATTAGGCACGCCATAAGAGAAAGACTCTCAAAAAATCTTAATGTTACATTACTCCTTCCCAGATTTTCTCTCATAACAAATATGACGGTGGTGGGCAACTTCGACGAAATTAAACGAAACTTTTAGCTTAGCATGTAAAAATGTGATGTTTAAAGGTTCAGTATAATATACTGGTTGGAATGCCTAGACCAGTCAATGTTAGATTAGTTTGGACTGCTTTAGAAGATCTCTTTAGGGAAGTAGTTCAAAATGAAGAAAATGGCTGCAGATTTTTACACGTAATTTATTTAGGATGTGGAGTAATGATTTGGAGTAAATTGTTAAGTTTGAAGGAGTTTATATGGTTTCAAAGGATCAATGACAAAATTAAGTTAAATTCTTAGCTTGGTCAAGAGTTTCTAAGAAAAATTTTGGAATAGTTTTGAGGGTTGGTTAGGGTAGTTCATAGTATTTTAGAATTCTAATGACGTTGAGATAATTTAAATTGAGAGACTGAATTAGGTTAATACCAAATAAAATACAAACACAGAGTAAAGATAACTACCTAATCTCACTAAAGAAAAGGCACACATTAAGCCAACAAACACAAGCAAAAAGAGAAAATTTTCACTCAAATATTTCATTCAACTGAGCTAATTAATTACATATCCGTCCTATTTATAGAAATTCCTTAAGCAAAACTCAAATGAAAAAAGAGAACATTTGGTGGGAAAGATTTATGAAAATGTCAACCACTTAAATTATTTTTCATCATTTATAGTCATACAATACAAGGCATTAAATTTGAAAAGTCAAAACTTCTAGAAACTAAAATTGAAATTTAAATGATAAACATAAATTCAATCGTTTCTTTTTAATTGGGCTCCTTGCAGACTTTGAATTGGCACTTCCTAGGGTTGTCGTTTGGGCTCTTATAAATGAACAATTGATTTAATTTGCTTGAGAATTTGATTGTGTTTGTCTTCACTTAGTTCTTGTAATTTATCATTCATGATTGATCATATTTTATTATATCGCTCAATTCTACTCCATACAAATATAATATCAATTTTAAAAAATAATGTTATATTTTTCTACATCAATAGAGACAAAACAAATGAATGAAAGGAAATAAACTACCTCAGAAATTTAATTAGATGAGCAATGCATTATCTTATACTTTCTCGTAAGTTAAATAGTAAATATAGATCAGAGAGCTCATTAATAGAAAAATGCTCAGTTGAGGCAAATAACATAAATGGAGGTATTGTTATGGAAGGTGTTCAAAATCGTAATCAATAAACCTTTAGAAAAGTAGAGGTAAGTATAAGAGCTTTAAAAAAAAAAAAAGAATAAATGATAAAAGGTAAGGTAGATAAGAGAAAAGAAATCTGATCTAATGAAAAATAAAAATAAATTAATTGCATAAGCAACAAGAAAGTGATTCATGCCATTCATATCCTTTACAAATACAAGAATAAACAAGAAATATACATCTAATGATATGACAAAGCTTGTTATGCGAGCCAAAAGTGTGAAAAAAGCATACATAACCAAGCACCTTAATTGTAAGTAGGAATCCAATCTGACAAAGACAAGGAATGTAGATGGGAAAAAGATTGTTGAAGAGAGCAAGGTGGCACAATTGTAAGATGGCATATTATAAAGATTTCATCCCACCATAGCATAGTCATTTTTTTACATTAAAAAATATCATTCTAATAAGATGTGTGAAGAAGTTTAATAAATATTATTAAAGCAGTGTTTGCAAAATTAGGACTACATATTCTAAATCATTATAAGTGCATAAAATTTTAATTAAAGTGTAAAATTGAGCTTTTATTTCTACATGAAAAATCGAGGGATTAACATATAAACCATAATTCATGTATTTGAATATCTAACACCTAAATTTTGATATTTGCTTATAACTCTTAAATACATAAAAATACAGGAATAAAAAAGTGAATTTCACTTCAAAAAACTAAAATTAGTGGAATTTTTATATGATTTAGATATTTGGATGGGATAAGTATATATTAAAGTTTAAGTGTTAGAGACACAAATACATAAAAGTTCTATGGTATGTAAATCACCTTAAAAAATTTAAATACACTAAGAACTTTTAGACCAACACTTAAGCGAACTGATCCAAGTGAACTAAGCAATCATGAAAGAAAATAACAAAAAATGTAGAATCCTAATTAAAGATATGACGAAAATTTCAAATGACCAAGTGAATTAAAACCAACGAAAGATTGCAATGATAATACATATGAGGGAAAAAAAGACACAATGGTGTCTACCTAACTTGCAAGCATAATAGCCGAACTTGGAGAAAAAAATGAGATTTAATTCCAAATTTAATTGCGAAGAGAATACCTAAACCAACAACACTACAACTATGTAGTAAAAGTAAAAGTGATGGTGCAAGGCTAATTGGTCATTTAGTAGCAAAATTTGTGAGCTTCAATATATTCACCAATCACTTTTATTGAGCTGAGATCCAAAAAAAACACCGTAAAGGGGATCAAAGGCTATGTAATGATTATGAACTTTAGCAATACAATGAATAGGTAATAGGTTTAAATAAAACAACAGGTCATCCAGAAAACCTAGAGAGACATTTTAGAACGATGAATAATACCCTTTCCAAAAATATGAAAAAAGAGTGAATTATCAACTACAATGATAAGGAATACAGACATGGAGAGTGTAAAAAGTTAAGGGTTCTTATTATATGGAGAAAAGAACTCGAGTCTAAAACCTACGGAAGTACTAACAAAGGCAGTTGTAAGGAATTCAAAGGAAGGGAGAGCATGAGATTAAAAAAAAAAAAAGATGTCTGCGATTGTTGAAGCTGTTGATTATAATGTTCTAAGAGGGATTAAGAGACCCCAAATACAAGCAAGCACAAAAGATGGGTAGGAATAGGCTATATATAGAAACAAGCTAAGCAATGAAAAAATTATATACAAATTAATCAAACCTTTCCTAACAAGGTTCAGGAGGATGATTGGTTTGCCCACAAGAAAAGGAAGAGAGACGCCACTAGCCCTACCACCACATCCAAGGCTCCCGCCGCTATCATAAATCCAATGGGAAGGCGCTCTGATCAGGAGTCGGAAGTTAAAGGGTTGAGACTTTACTAATGTGAAAACCCCCAGAGAGAGTAGTCATAATATTAGGAACAGTACTGAGTATACCATTAATTAAGATTCTGTATCCTGTGAGGATGGATGCAGGCCAAACATTAATTTGGCAACAACCTTTTTTTTTTTGGTCCTTTCGAATAGTAAAACAAATTTGAAGGGATGATGCTAAAATAACTTATAGCCATTTTCCTCTTATTGTGTTAATAGTATCCCTGGATTTCATATCATTTTGCTGAAGAGAAAAAAAATCACAGAAAAAAAATGTCTGCTGTAGAAAAATAAGAACTTCAGCTCCTCTCCATGGAGTGGGCCAAGAGGCTGCTCCACAAAATTATAGAAAAATTTGATGGGGATATCTTTGGGAACACATTTCATAGTTGTAATCCCCTCCTATTTTATGTTTCTTAATTTCAGATTATTTCCTTTCCTAATTTAGACTACATATATTTGGTAAGCGTGTAAATTAGGAGGGATTGATTTCTCTATATATATGTAACCTACATGTGAATAATAAAATAAAGTAATTTTTCCTCTATTTTCAACATGGTATTAGAGTCGCTCCTCCTTCGTCCATCATAGTTGCTACTCATCTTGGAGGTTGAGAAGTACTAAACGCTCTGATCTTCATAATCTTAAGTGGCGTCCCCGGTCTCTGCCTTTGACATCTTCAGCGGCCTCTCCACATCTTCTGTTGTCGAACTGCCTTAGGTATCTTCTCCCTTCGACGTCTTCAACCTATTCGGATGTCTACATCTTCAGCGGCGTCTCCGCACCTCACTGCTTCCCGCCGCTTCTGTTCGCAAGTCCTGTGAGTCTCGTGCACTGTTCGTACACGCGCAGTTCGTCTCTCAGCTGAACTCTAGGTGCCCTAGCCGCAACCATCTCCTCCTTTCAAACAAATCACTTGTTTGATCACTAAGTCAAACGAATCGGTCCTTCAGTTATTCTCTTCTCTCGTTTGTCTACATCATGCGTTCATCTAAATCGCTTGACCGCATCGTCTGCTCGTCAAGATTGTTTGTTTGCATTGTTCATTTGCTTGAATCGCTCAACTGCTTCAGCTACTCATCTGGTTAGCATGTCTACTTCATCTGAACCTTCATTTGGCTCCATATGAATCCTACGACAACCCTCATCTGTCGACCCTTCCCCGCTCCTCTTTCCTACAACAATCAATCTCCCTACAAGCCCTTCCTGGCTCAAAACCTTCCCAAGGTTCCCTGCAACCGTATCTTTTATTGTAGACCCTTCCTATTTTCCTTTGCCTTCGGGACTACCTAAAATCAAAATCCTCCTGTCGGAAACTCTTCTCCGTCAGAATCACTTCAGTCTGCACGTTCTCCTCCAAAGCCCCTCCTCTTCTTCCTAGCATCGAATTCTCCTTACAATATATCATCTGTTTAATTTATGTCGCCAGAATCTTGCTAGCAGTAGAACCTCTTCCACTAGATTTTCCCTGCAGGTACCTCCTTTACTGGAATTCTCCTCTCCTGCGGCAGCAACAGCAGCAAGTAGTAGCAACAGTAGCCAATTTTTCTACTTTCCTATAGCAGTCATTCCTTACCTGCAGAAGCAGCAGTCAACAACCATTCGGGTTTATAATTAAGTAGAGGATGAAGACGACAACTTCTAGTCCGATGGTTAATTTTGAATCAAAGACCAGCAATTTTGTTCACGCAACTCCTGAACAGCTAATAAAACTCAAAGATTATTTAGAACAATATAGTTGCCTCCTAACACACTAAGGTAATATATTATTCTCCCATCTTATCAATAATAAGAAATTCTGAGCTTTGATCATAGATTCAGAAGCCTCTGATCATGTGACTAAAGACATAAATATTCTAGTCAACTATCAAGAGACTTCTACATCTAGATCAATCAGACTTGCAGATGAATCACTCAAAAATTATTGGAAAAGGAAATGTGGAGCTCTCTCAGAACATTACTATTTCCTATGTTTTATATGTCTCACAGTTGAACAACAATTTGATTTCAATCAGTAAGCCTACTCATAATATCAAATGTATAACTAAATTTCTTGCAAATCTTGTGAATTTTAGGTGGAGTCGAGAAAGGTGATTGACAGTATTAAAATGTATCAATGCTTATACATGCTCAAGGAAAGTTTCTCTTTAAACACACAAATGATTCCACCATCCATTTTATCTGAATTTTTTTAGTAAGTCAAGTCTATGTTTGTCAAAAAATAAGTCATGTTATGGCTTTGTCAACTGGGTCATCCCAATTTTAATTATAATGCAAAGTTGTATCTTCATTTATTTACCAATAAAAAATCTGGTTCTTTTCAAAGTAAGATTTATCAACTTGTCAAACATAATAGAAATAGTTATTTAACGACCCAATACAAACCTCGACACTTTTTTTATCCACAGCGATATTTGGGGACCTTCAAAGGTGAAAATCTAAAGTGAGGCTAGATGGTTCGTCTCATTTATTGACAATCATATTAAAATTATTTGGGTATTCTTAATGAAGGAGAAATCTTAAACAACCCAAACTTTTCAAACCTTTCATAACATGATTCAAACTTAATTACAATCCAATATTCAAATCCTCAAAATTGATAGTGCAAAGAAATATTTTAATTTCATCCTTGGTTCCTATGTTTCAAAAAATTAAATCATTCATGTGAGTTCATGTATTAATACCTCACAACAAAATAAAATAGCTGGGAAAAAAAAAACTCTCCTTCGAAGTATCCTGGTCAATTATGATTTTTTTATCAAGTTTCAAATTATTTTTTGGGGAAAGTAGTTCTTAGTAGAATTCAAGTTGATTGGTTGAAGTGGAAGAATGCTTCGAGCCTATTGTGTGATATAAAAGTACCGCTTAGACTGAAAGAAAATTTTTATAAGATTGTGGTGAGACCTGCAATGCTCTATGGTGCAGAATATTGGTCTTTAAAAGAGAAGCATAAAACTAAGTTAAGCGTTAACAAGATGAGAATGCTTAGGTGGATGAGTGGCTTTAGACTTAGAGATAAATTGTGAAATGAATATATCTGTGATAGGGTCGGTGTAGCTCCAGTGGCAGACAAAATTAGAGAGAGTCCTTTTAGATGGCTTGGTCACATTAAACGTCGACCATCAAATGATCCGTATAGGAGAATAGATGTTTTAGATTCAACTTATGTTAATAAAGGCAGAGATAGACCTAGAAAGGCTTGGACATATTGTTAAAAAATGATCTTAATTTATAGAATTAAATAAAAATATGACACTCAATAGGACGTAATGGAGAAAAATGATTCATGTAGCCGACCACACTTAGTGAAATAAAGTATTGTTGTTGTTGTCGTTGTTGTTGTAGGAAATCTTATCAATCGAATCTAGTCAGATACTTAAATTTAAAACACAACTTCATATTTTAATGGTTACATATCCTCACATCAAAACTTTCCCTTCTACTGTATAGCTTAAAAGCTTTGGTTGTGTATCTGTTGTTCAAATCATTTCCCAAAATCACACAAAATTTAACCCTAAATCAATCTAGAATATATTTTTTTTTTGTATGCCTCCAACAAAAAAGGGGCATATAAGTATTACTCTCCACTTATCAAATACTATAACTCCATGGATGTCACATTTTTTGAAAATCAATCCTACTACCAAATTCTGATGTTCAGAGAGAATACAAATGAACATCAATTTTGGGATTCACTTGAGACTGACACTACCTCGCTACCTATTCCACCTAGCCCTACTATCCTGGTTGAAGATGTCCAACCAATCCAACTAACCCAACATGAAGTTAATAACAAAGAATCATGTGTAAACGAGGAAAAAATCTTGAACAAGTGGAAGACAACTTACAAGGGCAGAACTACTCAAACCAGAATCCGAGCCCGCATTCACCTGAAATATTGGGTCCTAAGGAGTTTAGTACTCATGAGTTATCTCCTTCCTCTTCAGATGTTAGTGACAAGAAAAACTATATTAGATATTCAATTCAGGAGTATGAAGTTAATGGGAAACTATCCTCATCCTACAAAGCTTTTGTATCTATCTTTGATAATGTACAAATTCCTAAATTCACTCATGAGGCTCTTGAAAATTGAGAATGGAGGAAAATAGTTGAAGAGGACAATCAAACATTAAAGTATAATGGCACATAAAACTTACTAAACTCCATCAGCATAAGAAGTCAGTTGGATGCAAATCGGTGTTCAATATCAAATACAAAACTAATGGGAGTATTGAGAGATTCAAAATCTAAATTGCTGCAAAAAATTTCACTTAAGCATGTGAGATTGACTATAAGAAGACTGTAGCATCAGATGTCAAAGTAAACACTATCAAATTTCTCCTGTATATTCAAAAAGCTCTTGAAAATTTGGAACAGAGCAAAAACAGATGAAGAAGAGATTCAGGCACTGAAATATAATGGCAAATGAATTCTTACTAAACTCAATTAGGATAAGAAGCCAGTTGGATGCAAAGGGGTGTTCAACATCAAATACAAAGCTGATAAGAGTATTGAGAGATTCAAAGTCAAACTTATAAAAGTTTCACTCAAGCCTATGAGATTGGCTATCAAGAGACCTACACATCTGTTATCAAACTAAACACTATTAGAGTTCTCCTTTCAGTAACAATTAATAAGGAATAGGAACTGCATTAAATTGACATAAAAAATGTCATCTTTAATAGAGATCTGAAAGAAGATGTGTATATAGAGATACCAACAAGACTTAAGAATGATTCCAACAAGCAAATAGTATGCAACTCAGGAATTATCTCTATGGAATTAAGCAATCACCAAGGGAGTGGTTTGAAAGGCTTTTTAAAACTATGAGATCAATAGATATTCTCGAGGTCAAACTAATCATACTTTGTTCATAAAACAAACTCAGGGAGGTAAAATTGATGTGCTGATAGTATATATGAATGATATGATTATTACTAGTGATGATGAAAGAAAGATTCTCAAGATCAAAGAATAGCTTGCCACTGAATTTGAAATCAATGACCTAAGAACCATGAAATATTTTCTAAGCATGGAGGTTTAAAAAAGGCATCATTATATCACAAAGAAAATACATCATAGATCTGCTAAAGATGAGAAATGTTTGGATGCAAGCCCAGTGATACCCCAACGGATCCTAACAAAAAGTCTAAATAGGAAAAAAAAAAGTGTTTGGGGCTAAGGGAAGATATTAAAATTGGTAAGAAAACTCATCTATATGTCACATAAGAGGCCAAATATTATATACACTATTAGCATTGTGAGCCAACAAATGAATAACCCAAATGAAGAGCATTTGGAGATTGTGAGTAGGATCCTTTCTAAAAAATGCTCCTGGTTATGGATTATTTTTTTAAAAAAATTGAAATAGAGAGGTGGAAGCCTACACTAATGCAAGTTGGGGTGGGAAAATCATTGACAGAAGGTCCACTAGGTTATTGCTCCTATGTATGGGAAAATTTGGTTATATGGAGAACTAAGAAGCAAGTTGTTGTTTCTAGAAGCAAAATTAAATCAAAGTACAAGGCACTTGCCTTAGGAGTTTGTGAAGGGATCTGGATTCAAAAGTTATTAAAGGGATTAAGGTGCACCAACAATAGGCCTATACAGATATTTTATGACAATCAAGCAGCCATCAATATTGTCAAGAATCCAACGCGTCATGACAGAACCAAGCATATTGAAATTGATAGGTATTTTATCTCTAAAAAGATTAATCATGGAATTATACAGCTAGGCTACATTCCGACGCCAACAAGTTGTTTATGTCTTCACCAAAGCTCACAAGTTGTTTATGTCTTCACCAAAGCTCTCAAATTTCAATACTAAGGTTGGTCTCCACAACATCTATGACCCAACTTTAGGGGGAATGTAGAAAACTAAGAAGTTTGGCTCCTATCCATGGTGGTCGGTCGGTTGCTTCGTAAAATCATGGAAAGATTTAATTGGGAATATGTTTGGAAACATCATTCTAATTTTTATTCACTTTCCATTTTATGTTTCTTTAATTCAGAATTAACTCCTTTCTTGTATAGACAGGATATATTTGGTAAGTGAGTAAATTAAGAGGGATTGATTTCTCCATGTATGTACATATGAAAGATTTAATTGGGGATATGTTTGGAAACATCATTCTAATTTTTATTCTCTTTCCATTTTATGTTTCTTTAATTCAGAATTAACTCCTTTCTTGTATAGACATGGTATATTTGGTAAGTGAGTAAATTAAGAGGGATTGATTTCTCCATGTATGTACCTCATATGTGAATAATAAACTGAAGTGATTTTTCCCCATATCTATTTTCAACATAGACAGATGTTATTTTCTTGAAAGTAGGTAAAATCAAGAAATTCTGACATTGCCTTAATAGAGTCTTGAAATATAACAGTAGAGGCAATGTTGGGTTCAAGATTGATGAGCAGCCAATTAAGAAAAAAGTTGCGTGGCTTTTCCAAAGCTGATAGTGTCTTGGTTTTCTTAAAGAAAAACATAATGGAGATAAAGCTCTCCATATAAATATAGTATAAACCATTGAATCAAATGATAGTATCAATAATAGAGGGTTTGTACCTTAAATAAAAGATTCTTTTTCCCATTTTCTATTTCGGAAATAAAAAAATAAAATAAAATAAAATGGCAAAATCAGTAATACAGGATTAAGAGTCCATTTTACTATGCAAGAGAGTGAAAGGGATGGAGAATCCGAGTGTAAAGTAGTGATAAATAAATACCTTGGATTATGTTAGAGATGGGAAACACTTATTTGTGTCGTATTCACTATAGAATTTGCAATTGAGAACTGAGCATAATATTTTGAAAAACGATTAAAAAACATGCAACACTTAGTAAACATAAATTGCTTCCCTAATTTAATATTTTCCTATGCTAATAAAATCAAATTGATCCGCACAATGTCAAGGAAGACCAAACAAAAATAAATAAAATGTAGGGCTTCAATGTTTCCAATAAAATGATCAGCATGGAAGACAAAATATCCCCAACAAAATACAATCATAGCTTTTTTTCTTTCCCTGTTCAATATGTCGAATATCTCCTTCAATAATAAATGTCAAATATCCTAAATGCAATCAAAATAATACGAAAAAAAAAAGAACTGGCTACAGAATGTAATCATTCTGACGCTCTCACTTCTAAAGACTCATCTGCTTACCATATGTTTTCAGAAGTTTTTCCTAACTAGGTTACAGAAATTAGAAAAGTATCCAGGAATGGATGTAAAAAGACCAAGAATGGATAGATGTTAAGCAATGGTTGTAGAGAAGGCAATGCAAAACCCTTTAAGTAGAATGATGTTGAACTGTTAAATATCGAGATGCCTTCTGGTATAATAATTGAAATTCCATTTAAAGCTACAATACTACTTGCATGGGAACAGTATTGGCTGGGTGACCTCCTCAGGAATTACAACAATGAGGCCATTAGGCCATAGCAGACAATATCTCCTTTGGTGTGAGTTTACGATGTTATAAATGGTATTAGAGTGTTACGTCAGTCTTAAGAGGAGAACTACGTGTCATACAAAACAAAGTACAAGCTATGAAAGCCACCTCTTCAATCTTAAATCGGACAAAAAGCTATATGTTAAGAGCCACCTCTAGAATCTTATCCACCTGGTGAATGATTCTGAGTTTACAAATATTGACAAAGATGGAAGGGTGGTGTTTACTTAAGTGAGAGAGATTTTGAAATACCTTAAGTTATTAAAGCTGAACTTTTAAATATCAAGACGTCTTTTAGTGCAGTGGTAGGAATTTCATCAAAAACTCCTAAGTTAAGCATATTTGTATGGGGGCATACTTAGGATGGATGACCTCCTAGTTCAGGATGTTACAACCAATGCATAATAAATGAAAAAAAAAAACAAAAAAGGGGAAATATATTTTAATAATAGCAAAACAATGCAGACAAAAGCTAAATTAAGAATCATTAGAATCCAAAAAGTTAAATTCAATGATATTAAACAACTCTCATTGTATAAGCAGCTAAGCTTTAAAATAGAAAATCAAGCAGATGATGAAACTACAAAAGATTAGCTATTAGACCAAGGATACCACTTGTGGGTGCTTTCTCCTGCATGCTAGTAAAAACCCTTGCTGTAAAAGAAAACAAAATTAATCAATAACAAGGGCATTTATTTGTATTTACAGGTTTAGTTTCGCTACTAGTTTTAGTAAATGCTGAAAGTAAACAGGAATGCGAATCTTCAAATAGGAACAGGGATAAATAGCAATGATGTTTATCAGTATAGTAAGTATTAGATAAACTAAAAAGCATTATCAGTAATATATAATTAAAAATTTTCAAATGTATAATGAAGATGTCAAAATTTTAAAACATTTCATAAACAAAGGCACCGAAAACTTCAAAAAATTGAATAAAGCAAATTACTAGTTGTTAGGACGCTAATAACCAAACTCACCAATAGCTCCAGCAAAGTTCAACATACAT
Organism: Phalaenopsis equestris; assembly: GCF_001263595.1. NCBI lineage: Eukaryota > Viridiplantae > Streptophyta > Magnoliopsida > Asparagales > Orchidaceae > Phalaenopsis > Phalaenopsis equestris. The sequence goes on from NW_018164743.1 coordinate 597,780, forward strand.
GTAATATCGCTCAGCTCTCCAGTGCTTTTGTTCTGAAAAGCAAAAAACTCAGCATTGCAAGTCAATGGAATATATGATGAACTAAGAAATTAAAGTGAATAATCAGAAGCAACATGACGCCTCAAAAGAAAAAATATTTTCTCCAACTATAGTGCCACTAAAATTAAATTGACACTATTCTGATGCTTGGAAAATAGATAAGAAGAGAAATGGCCGGTTACTGATTTTACAGCCAAATTCCAATTTCACAAGTGATATTTCAGATGGAAAAGGACCAGACAAAAAGCCACTTTTTGTCATAAGGACCTTTTGGTTGCAATTATTTGGAATTCGAAAGTACTAAAAATACAATATAAAAAAAAACATGCTTTTGAAATATTTCGCTGTTTAGTAGCATGTACTAGAAATTTACGATTTTAGATTTTGTTGTTTGCATGCATGCAGAGTAAAACTAATACTTGAAATACAGTAGTTGGCAATGGTGACGGTGAACTATGGCAACTGTGGTCGGCAGTTTGCAGCAACCGTAGTCGGCGGGCAACAACAAGTGGCAACAATGGAAGACAATAGCAAGTGCTGGTAGTGGCCAGTAATGGCCAACGATAGCCAACGTGTGGTGGTTGGCAACTGCCAACCATAGCCAACGTGTGGTGGTTGGCAACTGCCAACGGTAGGTGGGGAAGATGAGCTAGTATATTAAAAAATCATACAAATATGCGACCATAGAAACGACCAAAAATTCAATAAATAGTCCCTTAATAAACATTATTCTCAAAGTTACAGGAATCTATTCCACTCTTGATAAGAATCTGGTTATAAATTATAGTAACAGCATGAAATTATGACTTAAAAAGTATGTCAATATTAGCTCCCTTGCGCTAAGATTAATGCATTATACCACTTCTAGATACTACCAAACATTCGCTTACATTCCTCGGGCATGTCGCCCATCCTATAATAAATTGAGCTTAAGCTTTCATTTCTAACAAGTCAAGAGTTGATTGGTTTCAGAATATTAAAATTGTAGCACCAGTGAAACTGACCTGGAGAAATATATAATGACAGTCAGAACTCTCACCCATCAAGCCTAATGGCCTTGTGATTTTGCCCCGTTATTGTAGCTTCCTAGGAGGTCACCCATTTTGCGAGTGCTCCATAACAAGCACGCTTAACTTTGGAGTTTCAAATGAAATTCTACTGTTACAAAAAAAGACACCTTGATGTTTAAGAGTTTGACTTCAATCTACTTAATAGATTTCACAATCTTCCGAGCTTAAGTAACTAACATCCTTGTCAATTCTCGAATCCCAGAACCATCCACCATGCTGATGGGATTTTACAGATGCCTCTTATAGATTCAAGAGGAAGCACCCACCATGTAGCACTTTATCCCATCCAAAGTTCAAGAGGTGGCATAGCACATTATTTTATATGACGCTTAATTCTCATCTTCTAGCTAGTGTAATGTTCTGATATCATTTGTGACAGCCCAAACTCTCAACCATCAAGGTATTGTCCGCTTTGGCTCAGTGGCCTCACGATTTTGCCTAGTTGGTGTATCTTCCCATGAGGTCACCCAGCCTAGGAGTGTTTCATGACAAACATGCTTAACTTTGGAGTTTCTGATGAAATTCTGGCGTTATACCAAAAGGCGCATGAATGATTAAGAGTTCAACTTTTATCTACTTAAGGGGTTTCACATATGCGGTTGAACTCAAAGATTACCAAAGATACATAGGCGATAGGTTTAGGTTTATTTTAATTAGGAATTCAAAATTAAGTAAAATTATTCTTACAGAAAATTATTAGGATTGTATGGATAAGACATTGTTAGATCGGCACCTAAAGGGAACTTTGTCTTTTATAAGCCTATGAGCAATTTAGTCTTTTATTATTTTATATTTAATATAAATAAGGATAATATGTATACGGTCAAGATTATGCATGAAATTGGGTCTGAGTCTTAGGTTTGGAGCTTGGGAGACATTTCCTACCTCTCGAATTGTAAGAATTGGGAGAAATCGTCCAATTCTCGAATTATAGATGTTTATCTTTGTATTTATGTTGAATGTTTGATGTTCTTATAATAAAAAAAGTATTTGCCCTAATCTCTATGGAAGATTCCTATCAGATATAGATTTAGATTAGATATGATATACATATGATAGTCCTGCTAGTGATGAATCAATGACTGATTAAATTATGGCTTCATTCCCTCTCCCTCCATCTCTCTCTCTGTTCTCATATCTTTCTTTCTATCTCATGCTTCTCGTGTCCCTTCCTCTAGAGTCCCTCCTTTAAGTACTTGCTCTCTCTCTCTCTCTAGAGTCTCTTTTTATTGTCACTCCTACAAATTAGTAACAAAGTTGAATGATTCCTTTCTGTTTGATAACAATCCCTGAACAGACTCATCTCATAACAATACTTGCCAACAAATAATTGCCACGTGCTGCCCACAATAAACCTGCTTCTACACCATAAACTTCATGCTCAATCACTGCAACCATTATTGACATGATACCACAATTGCATCAACCAACCTAATTTTTAGTGCCACTGCATAGACAACTAGCGCCACCCTTCACACTTGGAATTAGGGAGGCAAATGAATGAAACTGTGTAACTGAATTGAGCAGGAGGTTATCAATGCTCGAGCTCATTCACCCAAGCTGTACAAACTCTGTTTGAGCTCAATTTGAACTTTTAGAATATTGCTCAAATTTGATTCATTTAAATTAAGTCATAGTCAAGCTTGACTCGAACTTGGCTTGAGCTTGACTCTCTTTCAGCCTTCGAGCAGAGCATGACAAGCATATAAATAAATAATGACTTTAATTCAAAAAGCTTATTAAATTTTAATAAGCTAACATAATCCTATTAAGTTTACAAATTGAAATTCTAATTAAACAAGCCTTTAAACAAAGCCTAAAAATATAGCCTCGCCAAGCCAAACCGAACAGCTTGCAAACCCATATGCATAAAAATATTGCTTCTCCAAGTCAAACCGAACAATTTGTACACACACACATATGCACAAAGAGCTTAATCATTGGAGCTTCTTCTTTTCAATCAAAAAATAACAATGAAAAATATATCTGACATGGGACCAAGTACATGTAAGGGTGAAAAGCCTAAAGCCTCTGATAGCGAAGTTAACACAATCCACAACGCAAAACACGAATTTATTAATAACTTGAAAGACAGTTACAACGATGACTCAAAAGAAAGAAAAACCTTGCGCAAATCAAAACATAAAACGAAACATTACAACAGAGTTTCAACACATAAAGACACAACAAGCTCGACGTAAAGGGATTTCGGAGAGATGGTGTCAAGGCGGTGGCTGCGTGAAGGTCGGAACGATGTCGAGTGAAAGTAAGACAACGCTCGTCAAGGTGTCGAATCGCAGCTGGAAGAAGCGGGGAACATCGTCGAAGGCTGGAATCTGGAGGCGACGGGAAAGGCAGTCGAAGCTAAGGAATGGAGGCACGAATGGCGGTAGAAGCCAAGGAGCGCATGCACGGATGGCGGCGGAAGCCGAGGAGAGGAGGCATGGACGGTGGACTACAAGAAGGCTGGGGGCAGCAGCTCGAGACACTCGAAGGGCCTATTGGGGACTGCCATTGTTGTGAAGGGGTGACAGAGGTTGTAGACTGCAGATGGGAGCATGTTGCAACGTTGGGAGGCACAGGGAGGATCTCAAGGAGCCTACGACCTACTAGGGATGAGGCGACAGAGGGCAAGGAGGCAGAGGAGCTGACGGCTAGATGGCTGGATGGGCAACAAGTTATGTGGTTGCCTACAGGAGAGCTGCAGGTGGATCGACGTTGGTCCGGAAAGCAACTGGGCGGCTTCTGCTTGCATGGAAGCTGCAAGGGAGAGTTGACCGACTGTATTGAGGCGCCGACAAAGTGGAGCAGTTGCAATCCTACAGGGAAGCTGTAGAGGCATAGCGGGAAGGTGAGGAAACAACAATGTCTCCGGCGGTTGTTGGCTGGCAGAGAGGTGGTCAGTTGTGTTGGAGAGGGACTGGAACAACGACAGATTGCAGGACTGCATGTCATAATCGGGACTATGAAAATCAACACCAACTCGAACGAGGTTACAGCTGGAGTATCGTCTTCGTAGACGAATACAGGCCTCAAGAGGAAAAATATTCAGACAAATGAATTCAGATTTCAAAATAAAAACCCCTTAACCCTAGTCACATCAACTCCTATTTATAAAAGACTTGACCCAGTTTAGGAAATATTTAAACTTAGAAAGAACAAAAAATAAATCAAAACCTCAGATTTTGGGAAGGGTTTTAAATTGAGAAAAGAGAATAAAATCAAAATTTAGGGTTTTAGAAAAGGATTTAAATTAGGAGAGAGAATAAAAATTAGAGTTAAATTTTAGGAAAAGTTTTTAAATTAGGAAAGTTCTAGGAAGGAAACTGAAAAAAGAAAGAAATGAAGGAGAAAGGAAATGAGGGAAGAGGAAGCAGCCCCCCCTCCCTTGAGGACTGGTCGAGAAAATACTCTCCTTCAAATTTAGTGTGAAACATGAAAACATGGATTTATTTATTGGTCTTTTTAATTAGTGTGAAACTTCACATGAAACTTTCAATTTCATTAGCCTACATTAATATGAAGCTTCATATTAAAACCTAAAATTAATTTTATTTTTAAATTTATTTTTAATTTTTTCTGAGTTAATAATATAAATAAAAAATGAATTTTAAAATTAGATTTTATTCATAGTTTACTTAAATGAAGTTACATTTTAGTTCTATTTTTATATTAACTTAATATCAAGTCTTAATCGAGTTTCTTACGAGCTTATTCACAAATTTTAGATGATATTATTCATGGACATTAAAAATTGAGCAATAAGGTGTTCAAATTTGTTCATTTAACAACTAATTATTTATAAAAGCATTCAAGCTTGTTCAACTAGTTATTATATGATAATGAACAAGCTCTAGTTGAGTCGAATCACAAATAACTTGTCGAACTCTTTATTCATTTATCTCCCTACCTACAACGCTTCTTTTCTATGCTACCCCTACCAACATCCCGTGGGGCCGCACCACTCGCACAAATTAAACTTACTCAATTAGGAATTCCCCAACATTCCAACCAACCCAATCCACCTCATTGACCCTTCTGATATCATACTACTATTCCCCAATATCGTTCTCCATTCCATTGCAAACCTATCGAATGAGACTCAAAACCATCGTGCACCACTACCACCACAATTAAATTTTCAAGAGATGGAAAATTAATTTGAAATAAACAAAATTTCTACCATAAAATTTTGAAAGGTGACTTCAGGCACATCAATGAAAAGACGGGCCATACCATTCCATTTGTGAAATAGCATTTTCGACACATGGGTAGTGATGCTAATTATGATATGAAATTAACATGTGAAAGAAGAAAATTGTAGCTGCTAAATCTACTTATTAATAAGGTTTAGAAAATAGAGAAAATACTCTCCTTCCAGATCAATAATGGTCCAAACATCTTCTACAAAATAAACAATTGATGTTTTAGTTATTTTGATTCAGTTCAGTAGAGTTCATGATGATTTTCAAGAACCTAGACTCTAGAAATAGCTTGCCTTAATTTATGATGGTGTTTTGAAGGACTTATTTCCCGATATTTGTGCTGTTATTAGTGATTTTAGATATTTCTTCCCATGATCTCATCACTAAGGATGTCAAAAAAAGCCGATCAACCATCTACCTGTATGATTTTGAAGGGGTCACCAAGTCTAGTCCCATTCTAAGGATCTCAATAAGCTAAAATCTATCATTCTGATCGAATAGGTCTTGAAAATACATTTTTATTTGAATTATGTATATATAAACATAGTTATAAGTCAAATCAAACTTTATAAAAAAATTGATCTTATATATGATCTAGACAAACATAATGACATATCCTAGCAAAGAAGTCGTATTCGACTTTCTAAACTGCTCGTGTTCAATTCGTTCATCAAGCAAGCGAGTTGAACGCAAGTAGTTTTTTTTAGCTCAATTTATAAGCAAGTCGAACATGAACAAAACTTGTTTGATCGTGTTCAACTCATTTTAGCTCTAATTAATAAAATAAAAATAATATTTCTTATATTTTATATTAATTTTTAAGCATTATTTAAGAAATATCAAGCTAAATTTGAGCCACACAAACTAAAACAAATAAAAGAATTTTAATTAAACTGAACATGAACAAATTATTCACAAGTCATTTTCAAACAAACAAATTCCAATGAGTCAAACACGAACAAGCATTGGGCTTTGCATATCCTCTGCTCGTTTACATTCGTTATGTCATGACCCGACCTAGGAGCTTGAAATTTTCGAGGCAAGAATGGACGATCAGATGATGGAATAAAAACTTTTAATTTTCATTTTCTATTACAAATAGTTTACAATCCAAAGAAATTAAAGGAGTAACTAAATCAAGTAATTTAATTTAATGAATAAAAAATTACATTTCTATTTGTTGATCTCGTCTTTTATACAAATTTTATCATATATTACACATGTTTTATTCAAAAGCTTAAATCTGATGAAAAAATACTAAAAAAGCATAATGAATTGTCTAAAATAACCAAATGAAGTAATTACACTTCTAAAGAATAGTAACCCAAAAAAAAGAAGTAAATATATATTGGTCTTTCTTATTTCATTATAGAAAATATTATAATAATCTAATAATGTATTCATGACATTTGTTCATGAAAATAATCTGGATTTTCTATATGCATTAATTTTCTTAACTTTTATATTTATCTCAAGAACATCATTTAAATATAACATAACACACCTCTGGCTGATTCATAACCCGTCGACACAACAGGGTGCAGATAATGTCTATTATTATCTGAAGTGGAAATGTACATACTCACTCCGAGATGATACTCTTGTCGGCATAACGGTTCGTGATCTAAATTTCACAATTATCAGAGGTGATAGGAAAACAAATACACGTGCAAGTACATTGGTGTTTCCAGACAATACCATAAAAGGATGGACTCATCTTAGCATGCAATTACAAGCATTCATATATGCACTGTTTGCATTCTTCATAGCATGTATAATTTTCTTATAAAAAAATTTATATAAATATCATCCTAACATAATCTAAAAGTCATGAAATAAACTCATGTTATTCTGTAAAAGATGAAACTATTGTGCCATTATTTATAAAGAAATATCTACATGTATATTTCATGTTTATCAATTTGAAGAGTTGGTTGTAGTTTAATTTCATTGATATAAAGTATAAAAGTGAAAAATTGAAATCAGAAATAGATTAAAAATTATGAAATAATATTATAGCTTAGAAACATAACTATTTACATTAACCTTACTTGTTTATCTCTCTCTTAGAAATCTTATTTTCTTGTTCTTACACCACTCTGGCTTTCTTTTATCTTACCAATTTGACTAACCCTTTCAAGTCAATTAATTAACTTACCTGATTATATTTCATAAAAATTCCTAAAATTAATATCTAATAACTTAACATTAAATTGACTTATAAACGAAATTCGAATAACACTAACCTTAATTGTCTTTTCTTCTTCCTCCTATTGTGCAACTTTAACAATCTCTATCTCCAAATCTTTTAAATCAAAAATTTTTCAGTTTTAATTAATATTATAAATTAATATAATCTAGTATAAATATTTTAATAAATATAAAATCTAAATTAAATAAATCAAACTTTAACTTTAATTAACTTATATATTTTCCTTCAAGATGACCCACTTATCATTCTCGAATCTTAATTCTCTTCAATCTTTTCGGATTTCAAATAGCATACTCTCATATTAATTCATTAAGTGTAAATCAACTTAATGTATAAAAATAACTTTAAAAAATCAATGCTAACCTCACGTTAATCTGTTAGGACCGAGCTCCCCCTTATCTCACAAACGAGCCTCTCCTTTTTTGCATGCAAACACATAGTGCTTTGAGTCCCTTCTTCATCTTTAATGCTGCTTGGTTTGCCCTTTTCTCCCATACATAAGACCACACAGTTCAACCCGCATGCAAAGCTTCTTCTTTCCTAGCCCATAGTACCCTGCTCGGCATCAACTTCACCTCCCGAGCGCACAAGTGCTTCCTCCTTCAGTTTCAACGCAGAGTGCACTACTCTTCCACACACACAAGATTGTCACACTTGACTCGGCTTCACCTCTGAGCATAGCTCCTTCCTACACAACATCATCTTCCTTGCACGAGATGCACACAGCCTCACCTCGTTCTTCTTACTTCTTGCATATGAGTCACTTATCCTCGTTGCTCTCTCTATATCTCATCCGGTTTGAGGGGAGATATTCATCTCCTACTTCTCCTCTTTTACGCTTCGTCTTCGTCTCCTCTTCCACTTACAAATGTTACATCATTTCCTCGAGATGAATGCTAAGCAATTATCAGTATAGTTGATCTTCAATTTCTCCTTAAGCGAAAGTCCAAGTGTCACACAGCAGAAGTAGCAATACTTAGATTTAACTTCATTAGAATTTTGAATTTTAGTAAAATTACCCTTTTAGGTAATTATTAGGGTAATTGTATATGATAAATTTAAATTTAAATAGGATCTCATCTTCTTATCACCACGATTTCAATAAATGGGGTAGTTAGGCTTATCATTGGTCAAGTAATGATTGAAAAAAATTATATAGATCTATATATATATATATATTATTATAAAGACATTTACAGTCCTAAACATGCATATCAATTCATGCACTTTTCAATACATTTAATTAAACCAATACATATGATCAACATTAAAGTATCAAATATGCTTCTTAAACAAAAATGGCAGGAAAAAATTACTTTATAGTTCTCCCATATCTGGGGAATTCTAGCAGAAAAGAATATGGCATGTTGAGAAGCCTGCAAAGAAAATAAGAAAATACAATAAAATAAAATAAAAACACTTCAACAAATTAGATAACCAAGTAAGCACAAAATGCAAATTTATAAATGTAAAATCTAGAATTGAATATGGAGATGAAGCTGACTATATTTGAACAAAAAAATTTCAATCATGATTGCAAGACATAAAAAATACAAGAGACCTAGTGAAACAAAATGTCTTTAGCATTATCAAAACAGATTGATGTAATTAAAAAAAGAAATTTACATACAAGCCACACAATTCCTATGTATTTACATATCCAACACCTACAGTCTAACATTTACATTTATAGCACATTGGTGTCATAAACTTATTCATGAAAAGTGTATTGCAGTTTGTAAGTGTTAGTTAATAGTGGATTTTTTTAATGTGATGTTAAAGATATGAGTGTTACATGTGTAAATATGAAAGTTTAGGTGTTGAATATGTAAATATATATATGCAAATGCGCCTAAAAAAAGTGAAATAGGTAAAAATAATTTCTTAGACTCATGTCTTCAAAGGATATACCATATGGAATAGACAGTGATATATGAATTAATAATTGTTTTTTAACTATAGCTATAAAAAAGCACAATATTATTGTTAATTCATGTATTTCAGTATCTTGATACTATACTTAGAACCAATAAAAAAGAAAAAATGGACTCACATATAGTGCTTCAAACAGAACTGGGTTTATTTGACCAGCCAATACTGTAGGCGCTACAGCACAATATCTATCAATCAATTGTCAAGGAATAATGCTTTTTTAATTCAAGAAAAAATAGTTACAACTCAATACATGCCATAATTAAGACACCATCTGTCAATGTTGCTTTTTATTGCGCAGCATCTTTTTTTCTTTTATTCTGTTGCACTATTAAGTAGAACAAAAGACGATTTGGTAAAATTAAAATCAATTTTGCTTTCTGAATTACTGTGATGGCTAAACTTATTTAGTAAAAACTATTGTGAAGTAACTCAAATTGATTATATGAAAAACTTACAACAACAACAACAAGCCTTTATCCCACTGTGGGGTGGTAAAAGTACTATCAATTTTGCTTTCTGAATTGCTGTAATGGATAGACTTATTTAGCAAAAACTATTGTAAAGTAACTCAAATTGATTATATGAAAAACTTACAACAACAACAACAACAAGCCTTTATCCCACTGTGGGGTCAGCTACATGATTATATGAAAAACTTGAATGATAAAAATTAAAATCAATTACATTTATCTTTAAAATAATTCATCAAAATAATACTTGCTAAGTATGCATCTAATAATAAATTAAAATTAAAAATAATTTGCACTATAATTACAAGCAATTTTTAATAAAGAAATAAAGTTTAATATATTTGTCAATAGAAAGACCTCACAAGATATTTAAAAATAAAATACACCGCGGTGAGATTTCTTTTTTCTGATTGTTTATATCAAAATAGAACTTGGGTGCTTTTATCGTTAAAAGAAAAAAATCAAAACAATTTGGCAAAAAAACTGTGTTTGTAGAAAGCTTATTTTTAAAAAATTTTCATCTCTCATTTTTACGTTTTCTAAAACAAACATTCTCCATATAACATTAAATTTAATTTTTTATTAAACGCCTAATACTACTAAAATTTTAAGTCAGATAATCTAGTAATAAAATCAATGCTAAAGGCCAAAGTTCTTTTTGAGCAATTCAAGGTTTGAAAAACTAAAATAGACAAATTGTCACAGGATACAACAAAGCTGTGATCCATGTTTTAACTCCAAGTGGCGCTGAATAGTAGTAGAGGATAGCGACTAAAACTAGAGCTGCCCAAGAAAGATAAAACCAAGGGGTTACAACAATGACCTAAGAAAAAGAAATACAAAACTAAGTAGCTTGCAAAATAGGATTTTATAAACTGAATATATATACCTTGAATTAAAAGAAATGCTAACTCCCCAAAAGCAGAAAAAGGGAGACCCTTGTGAAGACAGTATGATAAAGCAATCGTGTAGCCAACCACCTCAAGCTCGAATGCTGTGACACTAAGTCCTCTGATGCTATGGTTCTTCAATATTTTTAGTATCTGAATATTAAATAGAATATCAAGCAAAACTTTAGAAGCAATATTATTCCAAGGAAGAAATAGTGAACCGAAAAAGAAGAAAAAAGTTCTAGCAAGATGCGCTTGTAAAGACAGCTTGAACGTTTACAATTTTAATACTACAGACTAAGCCAATAATATAAAAAATGAACACATACCATGTCACTGATTAAATAAACTGGAAAGCTCTCTTTGAATCACTTGAAGATATATTTTGTGACAGAACATAAGCTGAATTCACAATTTATTAACCCAATAAGCTGACACTATTGTGAACTAAATTTTGATAATCACAAACACACGTTGAAAAAGTCTAAAAGTTTACTTGAGCTCAAAGCAGTCATTCACATATTCATGTATCTATCAAAAAATCAAACCATATGACCAAGTAAAGCATGAAACAAGCATTTGATCTAACGGTTTTTTTTTTTTTTAACTTCAGATGTACAATAAATATTAATATACTTATGACAGCTCAAGCTCAAGTTTTAAAATCCTAAATACAACCTTGTAACTAGTCAAAATTGACATTTATGTTTTTAAATAATTATGTACATTTAGGAATACATCAAATCCTCTTAAGACGTACCACAATAATTATTTTTTACAATGCTACGCCAAAATTTAGGAAATTAAGAAAATCTATTCTAATACTTTATGGGTTTCCATTTCCTTCAATAGAACTTCATAAAATAGGAGCCGCCATTAAGTGCTTGCATTGCTACATAAAATAATTGAGTGCAGTAAAATTTTCTAAACAAGCCTTGGTGGATTAACAAACCTCCATCAACTCATCATCTCATTATTAACAATTTTTCAGATCTCTGTTAACCTAGTTTGGCACCCTTATATCTCTATATTTTAGACTCTCACTGATTTTTATCATGCAAAGAGACACTATTTAAGTTGTCCAGTGATCTCTATTTGTAATAGCCATTAGAGTAAAGAGACACAGTATGCCCATACAGTAAGTCAAACCATGCCTAACTTGTGTATGCATTGACTTATTTGAAATTAACATCATATGCATGCATGTTTAACCAATGTGAAGCGTCGACATGCACGACACAATATGAATCCAAGAATTTTTCTCTCTAAAAGATCATGCATGCATCCTCTATAGCAAGTGTGAATTTTGATAACCTTTTTTCCTTATTGAATACATAGATAATTCACCTATAAATAGGCGAATAAAAGATATAAAAGGAGGAAAGAAATCTTCCTACAATTAAGTAATTCCTATAATTATGGAATAAGCATGAATACCTATAATTAAGGAATTACCCTTTTTATACTATGACAAAATATAGCAAGTACTAAATAGAATAAAGTAAATAATAATGAGCATAACTCCACACTCCCCCTCAAGGTGGGTTGTACAGATTGTGCATGCCCATCTTGTTGGTTAGCTCATCAAAACTGGACTTAGGGAGAGCCTAGGTGAGAATATCTGCGATTTGGTCTCTAGGAGTATAGACCACTTCAATGATTTCATTGTCCACCTTCTCTGAAATGAAGTTTCTATCAATCTCAATGTGTTTCGTTCGGTCATGATGAACAGGATTCTTTGCGATACTGATTGTAGCTTGATTGTCACAGAACATCTTGATAGAATTTTCTCCCATAATTCCAAGCTCCCTGAGAAATCTTTTGATCCACATTCCTTCACAGATACCAAGCGTCAGTGCTCGGTATTCTGCTTCTGCACTACTCAGAGATATCACCGATTGCTTCTTACTTCTCCAAGTCACTAGATTGCCGCATACATACGAGCAATACCCAGAGGTTGATCGTCGGGTGGATATATCTTCTGCCCAGTCAGCATCAGTAAAAACTTCTATCTTTTGATTATCATTCCTTTTGAATAATAATTCTTTCTCAGGTGTCATCTTTAAGTATCTTAAGATACGGTTGACAGCTCCCATATGTTCCTCAGTAGGACAGTTCATGAATTAAGTTACTATACTTACTGAAAAACTTATGTTTGGTCCGGTGTCGGATAAGTAAATAAGTCTTCCAACAAGCCGCTGATATCGTCCTTTGTCGACAGGTAAACTATCATTCTCCATTCCAATCTTTTTATACGGGTCTATTGGAGTATCTATTGGTTTGCATCCAAGCATGTCAGTTTCCTTCAATAGGTCCAATGTGTACTTCCTTTGAGTTACAGCTATCCCCATTTTGGATCTTGCAACTTCAATTCCCAAGAAGAACTTCAAGTCTCCGAGGTCCTTGATTTCGAATTCATGGGCTAGGAACTTCTTCAGCTTTGTCAATTCTTCAGTGTGATCACCGGTAAGAATGATGTCATCCACATATACAATAAGTACAGCAATCTTCTTCTCGGATCTTTTTGTGAACATTGTATGATCAGCCTGACTTTAAGTATAACCGCACTTGATTACGGAATTGGTGAATCGGGCAAACCAAGCACGGGGAGATTGTTTGAGACCATACAGAGATTTTTGGAGCTTGCATACTTTGCCACTAGGGAAGGACCCTTCAAGACCAGGC
>NW_018164743.1:611453-612779 GCF_001263595.1 Phalaenopsis equestris
CATCCTACTGGTCTCGTATCCTTGGGCAAATCAGACACAATCCATGTTCCACTCTTTTCTAGTGCAGCAACTTCTTCATTCACAGCTTTTCTCCATTCTGAGTGTGAGAGGGCTTCCTGAATAGAATTCGGAACATTTATGTTGTCAATAGCAGTTACAAATGCATGATAGGGAGGAGATAACCTCTCATATGAAACAAATCGGACAATAGGATGTTGAGTGCAGAGAACATCAGAATCATCTTTCACAGGCGGGGTAAGCTCATAATCACTAGTGTCTATAGATTCCGTACCTGAGTGAGTTTTAGAGGATTGTGGAGCCGGATTAGATTCTTGAACAGCAGCTGGAAGCGGTGTTAGGTTTTCTATTCTTTCAGCAATTCTGTTTCGTATTGTATAGATCTGAAGTTCCTGAAGAGTGGGTTGTGTAGACTGAGGAGATTGAACAGGAGAAGCTGTGGGTTGTGTAGACTGAGGAGGTTGAATAGGAGGTGGAGGAGGGCTTGCGGAGGTCTGACAGTCAGTGAGGGACCCGTGTCAATTGGTAAAGGGACACAGGGCTGTTGTTCACTCTCCCCCTGAATGACAGACCCTTGGTAGTATAATTGATGCTCAAAAAAGGTCACATCCATAGAATTGTAGACCTTTTTAGTTGAAGGACAATAAAACTTGTAGCCTTTCTTGTTTGTCGAATATCCTATGAATATGCATTTGACAGATTTGATGTCTAATTTACTGCAGTGTTGTTTGTGAATATGAACAAAGACGGAGCAACCAAATAGTTTGGTAGGGACAACTGAAGGGAGTGTACATGCATTTGGAAAGGAGCGAAGGAGGACATCAATTGGACTACGGAAACCCAGAATACGAGAGGGCATCCGATTTATGAGGTAGGCAGCTGTCAAAGTTGTTTCGCTCCAATAACATTTAGGGAATGATGTGGTTAACATGAGACAGCAGGCTACCTCCAACAAGTAACGATTTTTCCGCTCGGCAACCCCATTTTGTTGGGGAGTATCAACACATGTGCTAAGGTGAAGGATGCCATGTTGAGTAAGAAAAGAGTAAGAAAAAAAGTTCCTAGGGAGGTGTTGAAAAAATCTCGTGCATTATCTTTTTTGAGAGCCTGGATTGATTTTTATGTCAAATTGAATATCATTTGATAGAATGCACGAAATATTGGTCCTACCTCGAATTTGTCACGCATAAGATAGATCCATGTCACCCGTGTGTAATCATCAATAAAGGACACGAACCATTGCGCCCCAGAAATATTTTTTTTCACGAGGACCTCAGACGTCACTATGGATAAGTCACTATGGATCAG